>NW_027450728.1:0-17153 GCF_964194025.1 Convolutriloba macropyga | reverse complement strand
AGAATAATTGAGGGCATGGATTTAGAATTATTTCAGTAATAACAGTGAGCGATATAAGTCAGGAGTGTGACGTCGAAGTCTTGACGGTAAACGTGATTCCAAAGGCAACACCAAAATGAGAGCCTTTAAATAATAGGCTGTTGGCTGCAATTAGAGAAGACGCTGCTCTAAGACGGCGTACAGATACAATACAAATTCTTTGTAAGATCTGCAGTCTCGTAAATTAGCGAAAATTTCTTCTTTTCTTTAGTTGCAAGATTTTTAAATTTTTTTAAATTTAAATTTGTTTAAATTTAACTTTTGTTGATTCTATTATCTGCTTTCAAATAACCTTGAATTCGAAGGAAACGTTCTCACTTGGTATTTTCTCCTCGCAATAATGTTAAAGCGTTAGAGTTAAAGGAATAAAAAACAAGTTTCACTAAGAGTGAAAATGACGTCACGAACGCAATTCAGTCAAAATGGCATGAATGAAAATTGCATGATTTTTGTTTCTTTAACTCTAACGCTTTAACTTTAATTCGAGGATATAATGTCCACTGAGAGTATTTCTTTCTAATTCAAGACTATTTGCAAGTAGATAATAGCAGTAACTTTTTTTTACAGATTCTTAAAACAATTGAATTATCTTGCAGTTAAAGAAAACAAGAATTTTCGCCCATTTACTCGACTGCAGACCTAAAGCTATCACTGTTTGTAGATCATAAGAAATTGACGTCATTTTCGTAACAAATATCTTGAAAGACATGTATAAGTCTTCATATTTTCATCAAAAATGATCCGAGAAGTTTTTGTCCTAACACTGTTTTTCGCTCCTTTGCTTTTGCTTTCCGGCTATTAAAAATGCCACACTGCAATATAGTTGCTTTCAGCTTACAGCTATTAAAAAACCAACATGACTTATGCTGTATCAGCAAATTCTTCTAGCAATCAATTCGTCTCCGTGAATCGCATATATAGACACTGACGAATACTATGGCTCTGAGAAGGGACGCAGTGGGGGGAGTTGGATCTTTGGCTGCAAGGGGCCTTTGCGGCCTGAACCATGTGCAGGGGTGCGGATTGGGGGGTGAACAGAGAGGGGGGGGGAGGATGTGGGGGGTCAACTTCTAAGCACCGCCCTTCACACCATATAAGTCTTCAAAACAGTTCGCATAATAGGTCTTCGCATAATAGGAGGCTAGTGAGCTGAAGGGCTCTAAGAGAACTTAATGTCCACTGGGTTCTACCCCTTAATCCCATTTCTAAGGAAAAAACATCAAATGGGTCAGATGATAAATCGGCCAAGCGGAAAATTCCATAAAAATCCCAACAGGACTAATTTAATTGCTACAAACTTTGTTTGAGAACAATTAACAATGATTTCCTAAAACGATCTGGTTTCGTCATTTTTGATTAAAAAAAGACATATGTTCATACATTTCCACTATAACTCGGTTAATGAGGGTAATTCAGCGGTAATGAAACAATTGCAAACTTTAACAAAATCTTGCAAAAATTCGAAATATTAATATCTTCAGAAGCATTTCATTGTCTGTAGGGACTATACATTATCCCTTTTTCAGGTCTTAAACAGTTTCACTGGCCCATAGAAATACATAATTACAAGCCTGGAACAATAATTTTAAAATTTGAAAAAAGAATTCAAATTTTAACAAAAAAATGCGAAAACACGAGTTGATTAAGTAATGACAACCATTTAATTAACTCTAGAGACCATGCAGCTGCTCGCTATTAAACCTTGGAGGAGGTCCCTTATTTCGAGAAAACTTTTAATATTTTGGAATTTTGAAAAATTTTTGCAAATATTTTAGACTTTTGCAAAGGATATTGAAATCTTAAAAACATTCCATTACATCTAGAAACAATGCAGTAATCTATTATCAAACCCCAAAGGAAGTTCCATGGCTCTTAAGACTGGAGAAATCTAAAAATGGCAAAAAAAGTTCAAAAAGCGAAAATTGCGCGTCCAAAAAAAAGTTAAAGAAATTGCTTAAATGTTTGATATTAAAAAGTTGAAAACAATTTCACTGCAAACAAAAAATTTTCGGTAACTTTTTTATCAGACCCTAAGTAGATTTTCGGGCCTCTGGGGCTGGAAAACCTTGACAAATGAAAAAAAGTCAGAAGAATTGAAAAAAATTGCAAGTTTTGTAAAAAAAAATGCCGAAATTCGTGATGTTAAACAAATGACTAAGGTCGGGCAAATTGCTCTCAAAAAAACAGCGAGCAGTTGTCTTTGTCAGTAGCTAGCCACGGGGGGGGGGAGTACCGGAGGGCTGATGGGGGCAACAGGGGGAAAACAGTGGTATTGAAATTGTTATTGACTTTTGCAAAAGATATTGACGTCTAAAAAACATTCCATTACAACTAGAAACAGTGCAGTAATCTATTATCAAACCCTTAAGGAGGTTTCAAGGCTCTTGAAGCTGGAGCAATCTAAAAATGGCAAAAAATCGAAACATGCAGGTTGTCAAAAAATTGCTAAAATTTTTGATAATAAAAAGTTGAAAACCATTTCACTGCCAATAGAACTCATTTACTAACATTTTATTGAACGCCGAAGTAGTTTTTCGGGCCCCTGGGGCTGGAAGAACTTGACAAATGAAAAAAATATCAAAAATTGAAAACAATTGCAAGTTTTGTCAAAAAATGCCGAAATTCGTGATGTTAAACAAATAACTAACGTCGGGCGAATTGCACTCAAAAGAACGGCGAGCGGTTTTCTTTGTCAGTAGCTAGCCACGGGGGGGGGAGTACCGGAGGGCTGATGGGGGCAACAGGGGGAAAACAGTGGTATTGAAATTGTTATTGACTTTTGCAAAAGATATTGACGTCTAAAAAACATTCCATTACAACTAGAAACAGTGCAGTAATCTATTATCAAACCCTTAAGGAGGTTTCAAGGCTCTTGAAGCTGGAGCAATCTAAAAATGGCAAAAAATCGAAACATGCAGGTTGTCAAAAAATTGCTAAAATTTTTGATAATAAAAAGTTGAAAACCATTTCACTGCCAATAGAACTCATTTACTAACATTTTATTGAACGCCGAAGTAGTTTTTCGGGCCCCTGGGGCTGGAAGAACTTGACAAATGAAAAAAATATCAAAAATTGAAAACAATTGCAAGTTTTGTCAAAAAATGCCGAAATTCGTGATGTTAAACAAATAACTAACGTCGGGCGAATTGCACTCAAAAGAACGGCGAGCGGTTTTCTTTGTCAGTAGCTTCTAGCAATTCTTCTAGCAATCAATTCGTCTCCGTGAATCGCATATATAGACACTGACGAATACTATGGCTCTGAGAAGGGACGCAGTGGGGGGAGTTGGATCTTTGGCTGCAAGGGGCCTTTGCGGCCTGAACCATGTGCAGGGGTGCGGATTGGGGGGTGAACAGAGAGGGGGGGGGGGGGAGGATGTGGGGGGTCAACTTCTAAGCACCGCCCTTCACACCATATAAGTCTTCAAAACAGTTCGCATAATAGGTCTTCGCATAATAGGAGGCTAGTGAGCTGAAGGGCTCTAAGAGAACTTAATGCCCACTGGGTTCTACCCCTTAATCCCATTTCTAAGGAAAAAACATCAAATGGGTCAGATGATAAATCGGCCAAGCGGAAAATTCCATAAAAATCCCAACAGGACTAATTTAATTGCTACAAACTTTGTTTGAGAACAATTAACAATGATTTCCTAAAACGATCTAGTTTCGTCATTTTTGATAAAAAAAAGACATATGTTCATACATTTCCACTATAACTCGGTTAATGAGGGTAATTCAGCGGTAATGAAACAATTGCAAACTTTAACAAAATCTTGCAAAAATTCGAAATATTAATATCTTCAGAAGCATTTCATTGTCTGTAGGGACTATACATTATCCCTTTTTCAGGTCTTAAACAGTTTCACTGGCCCATAGAAATACATAATTACAAGCCTGGAACAATAATTTTAAAATTTGAAAAAAGAATTCAAATTTTAACAAAAAAATGCGAAAACACGAGTTGATTAAGTAATGACAACCATTTAATTAACTCTAGAGACCATGCAGCTGCTCGCTATTAAACCTTGGAGGAGGTCCCTTATTTCGAGAAAACTTTGAATATTTTGGAATTTTGAAAAATTTTTGCAAATATTTTAGACTTTTGCAAAGGATATTGAAATCTTAAAAACATTCCATTACATCTAGAAACAATGCAGTAATCTATTATCAAACCCCAAAGGAAGTTCCATGGCTCTTAAGACTGGAGAAATCTAAAAATGGCAAAAAAAGTTCAAAAAGCGAAAATTGCGCGTCCAAAAAAAAGTTAAAGAAATTGCTTAAATGTTTGATATTAAAAAGTTGAAAACAATTTCACTGCAAACAAAAAATTTTCGGTAACTTTTTTATCAGACCCTAAGTAGATTTTCGGGCCTCTGGGGCTGGAAAACCTTGACAAATGAAAAAAAGTCAGAAGAATTGAAAAAAATTGCAAGTTTTGTAAAAAAAAATGCCGAAATTCGTGATGTTAAACAAATGACTAAGGTCGGGCAAATTGCTCTCAAAAAAACAGCGAGCAGTTGTCTTTGTCAGTAGCTAGCCACGGGGGGGGGGAGTACCGGAGGGCTGATGGGGGGCAACAGGGGGAAAACAGTGGTATTGAAATTGTTATTGACTTTTGCAAAAGATATTGACGTCTAAAAAACATTCCATTACAACTAGAAACAGTGCAGTAATCTATTATCAAACCCTTAAGGAGGTTTCAAGGCTCTTGAGGCTGGAGCAATCTAAAAATGGCAAAAAATCGAAACATGCAGGTTGTCAAAAAATTGCTAAAATTTTTGATAATAAAAAGTTGAAAACCATTTCACTGCCAATAGAACTCATTTACTAACATTTTATTGAACGCCGAAGTAGTTTTTCGGGCCCCTGGGGCTGGAAGAACTTGACAAATGAAAAAAATATCAAAAATTGAAAACAATTGCAAGTTTTGTCAAAAAATGCCGAAATTCGTGATGTTAAACAAATAACTAACGTCGGGCGAATTGCACTCAAAAGAACGGCGAGCGGTTTTCTTTGTCAGTAGCTGGGCACGTGGCGGGGGGATATATCGGAGGGCTGCTGGGGGGAAACTGGGGGGGGGGGCAACATTGGTCGGGGGTGTGGGGTTCTTCAACCTCTAAGAAGCGCCTTTCACACCATAAGTATAAGTCTCCAAAACAGTTTCTGCGAATCACATACTTGCATTCACAGAAACTGAATTGGATTCACAGATACATTTGTCTTCCTTAAACTTCGGCCTTCCCAGTAGCTTCACCACACTAGACACTCGATGGCCTACTGAACATGGCTAATCGCTTCTGATGAAACCTATTGCCCGCTGGTGTCTCCTGTCTAGTGCTACCTGTTTATCCCAATTTTACGGACGAAAAGTCATGTGGGTGAGACAAATAATCGGTCCAGCGAAACATCGCATAAAAGGCCAACAGGACTAATATAATTGCTACAAACTTCGTTGTAGAGCAATTAAAAAACATTGCCGCCAGATAGCCCGATAATAGCCTCCGTTGACGCGCTTGATGAACATCGGGATTCAAACCGAAAAAGAAGAGACAAAATGACTGAATCTTGTACCGTTTTTTTCAGTGTGAAAAAAATGTTCCAATCTGTTGTAGAGTTTGAGGTAGATTCTAATATTATACTTAATTAAACTTCTAAACTGAAAGCTAACAATCGACATCAGTTAGCAAACACTCTGATGAACTTAGATAACCTAATTCTCAATGACTTTATCATTGTAGCATACCTAATTCTCAGCGCTTTATCAGTTTATTCCGTCTTTTTTAATTTTACTCTTTTGACTGAGCGTATTAACATAAGCACTGTCTACTCGGATATTAGCGACTCCTTGTTGCAACCGATGTTATATTATCAATAAGCTTTACTCGGGAGTAAGTGCAATAAAAAACATAGCTGGCAGATTGCCAGAAAATAGCCGCAAAAGATTCGTAGATCGGCAGTCTAAAAAAAACATAAAGAAAGACCAAAAAAATTCGTCTTTTCATTGAAGGCTGATCTGTTATATTTTGATTAAAAATCTGTACAAGTTATTGCTGCCTCTATTAGCTGATCTCAAATAACCTTCATTCACGCGCATGAACAAAAAAACTCGCTCCACTAAGAGCGAAAAATGACGTCACACATGCAATTCAGTTGAAATTGCACGAACGAATGAACAAAAAGTGGCTGTGACGTCATATGGTCGTAACAAAAATCATGACGAAATAAAAAAACATAGCAGGACAAGTCCTGACGTACAATTCAAACAATTTTCATTGATTAAACACAAAAACTAGAACTAGAACGGACTATGAATGGTTTGGAAAAACCATTTAGAAGAAATCCGATCCAAAAAATCGAAAAAACAGTAAAAATCAAAGTGAAATTGCCGCATGTGAACAAAAAACCACTACCTATAAAGCGAGTTTTTGTTCAAACACCATTTTCTCACTCTACTTTAAAATTAGAGCGAAAAAAATTCACGCCGCAAAACCACTCGCTTTTTCGCTCCATTTCCTGTTTCGGCGTGACCAAAATCACTACTCCAATTTGACTTCAAAAATCATGAAAATGTGTGAACAGATCTTAAAAAAAAAGACAGCGCCCCAATACAATTCAAATTCTTTGAATTGTAAAAAAAATACGAGCGCAATAATAGCCGGCTGAGAAGATGAGGGCGGCTATTAAAAAACCAAGAGAAGGCCAATAATAGCCCCAGCTATCACTGTGCGGCTATTAATCACTCAAAAATGAACGAAAGCGTGAAAGTGACTTGAGAAGTCAGAATGTTAAAGCACTGAGAAGTCAGAATGTTTAAAAGCACTAACGTTCAATAGAAAAATTTGCATAAAAAGACCAACACGTTTACAATAATTGCTATGAACTTTGTTCAAGAGCAATTAACAATTTTGAGTTATAAAAATGTGTAGGGCCTGACAATATTGAAATTCTCAAAATTAGAATGGTGGGTTTCTCAAAGTTCCACTTATTAAAAATTCCACTAGAAAGTTTTCCTCAGACCTTGCGCAACGATCAATTGATTTTAATAACTACATATGAAAAATACTGGCCAAGTTAACATTCTTAGAGCAAAATACTTCTGGTTATCGGATTCCCGAAGAAATTAAACTGAATAAGCATTAGAGGTGGTAACTAAGACTTATAGGAACGACGTTCAAATAGCGGGCATCTAAAATTGGGCTTTATGGGTTTATCCCGTTTCTATTTCTGACTTCAATTTTTTATACCGACTCTGTTCATTTTGAATTGCTTTGCTTAGCAACTGATGTTCAAATTCACTTTTAGCAGAATGAGAGAAGAGAGAAACTAGCCTAGAGAAGTCAAAATATTTCAAGCAAAATGTCGAAAAAGCGGCAAAATGGTAAAGCGAAAAAAAGTTTGACGAAGTAAAAAAAAAAATACGAGCGCAATAATAGCCGGCTGAGAAGATGAGGGCGGCTATTAAAAAACCAAGAGAAGGCCAATAATAGCCCCAGCTATCACTGTGCGGCTATTAATCACTCAAAAATGAACGAAAGCGTGAAAGTGACTTGAGAAGTCAGAATGTTAAAGCACTGAGAAGTCAGAATGTTTAAAAGCACTAACGTTCAAACGAAAAATTTGCATAAAAAGACCAACACGTTTACAATAATTGCTATGAACTTTGTTCAAGAGCAATTAACAATTTTGAGTTATAAAAATGTGTAGGGCCTGACAATATTGAAATTCTCAAAATTAGAATGGTGGGTTTCTCAAAGTTCCACTTATTAAAAATTCCACTAGAAAGTTTTCCTCAGACCTTGCGCAACGATCAATTGATTTTAATAACTACATATGAAAAATACTGGCCAAGTTAACATTCTTAGAGCAAAATACTTCTGGTTATCGGATTCCCGAAGAAATTAAACTGAATAAGCATTAGAGGTGGTAACTAAGACTTATAGGAACGACGTTCAAATAGCGGGCATCTAAAATTGGGCTTTATGGGTTTATCCCGTTTCTATTTCTGACTTCAATTTTTTATACCGACTCTGTTCATTTTGAATTGCTTTGCTTAGCAACTGATGTTCAAATTCACTTTTAGCAGAATGAGAGAAGAGAGAAACTAGCCTAGAGAAGTCAAAATATTTCACGCAAAATGTCGAAAAAGCGGCAAAATGGTAAAGCGAAAAAAAGTTTGACGAAGTAAAAAAAACATAGCAGGACATGTCCTGACGTACAATTCAAAGAATTTTTATTGACTAAACAGAAAAACCAGACCTAGAATGGACTAAGAGTGAATTGAGAAAACCATTTTTAAAAAATTCTGATAAAAAAATAAAAAAAACAGAAAATCAATGTGAAAATGCCGCACGTGAACAAAAAAACCACTAGCGAGAAATGAAAATTTAATTCAAACAAAAATTTAGGCCTAGAATGAGCTGTGAATGGATTGGGAAAACCATTTAGAAAAAAAATCCGATCCAAGAAATCGAAAAAACAGTAAAAATCAGAGTGAAATTGCCGCATGTGAACAAAAACCACTACCGATAAACCGAACTTTTGTTCAAACACCATTTTCTCTCTACTTTAAAATTAGAGCGAAAAAAATTCACGCCGCAAAACCACTCGCTTTTTCGCTCCATTTCCTGTTTCGGCGTGACCAAAATCACTACTCCAATTTGACTTCAAAAATCATGAAAATGTGTGAACAGATCTTAAAAAAAAAGACAGCGCCCCAATACAATTCAAATTCTTTGAATTGTAAAAAAAATACGAGCGCAATAATAGCCGGCTGAGAAGATGAGGGCGGCTATTAAAAAACCAAGAGAAGGCCAATAATAGCCCCAGCTATCACTGTGCGGCTATTAATCACTCAAAAATGAACGAAAGCGTGAAAGTGACTTGAGAAGTCAGAATGTTAAAGCACTGAGAAGTCAGAATGTTTAAAAGCACTAACGTTCAAACGAAAAATTTGCATAAAAAGACCAACACGTTTACAATAATTGCTATGAACTTTGTTCAAGAGCAATTAACAATTTTGAGTTATAAAAATGTGTAGGGCCTGACAATATTGAAATTCTCAAAATTAGAATGGTGGGTTTCTCAAAGTTCCACTTATTAAAAATTCCACTAGAAAGTTTTCCTCAGACCTTGCGCAACGATCAATTGATTTTAATAACTACCTATGAAAAATACTGGCCAAGTTAACATTCTTAGAGCAAAATACTTCTGGTTATCGGATTCCCGAAGAAATTAAACTGAATTGCTTGAAGATTTTCATTAGTCGACATTTGTTCATTCACTTGTCAATTTCTCTCCTACACCAGTGTGTTTGTTGACTGGAACTCGCTTAATTGCTGAAATTCCAATCGCTCGAGGGAAATACCGCCATCAAATTGCTGTCAAAACAACTCTTTCCAGAGCTACGAGATGCCGCTCTTGCAATATTTCTTCGCCGTGAAAATAGAAATCAATTCGCCTTTTCAGGATCCCTAAAATAAGCCCATTTGCCGTTTTACAGCCCACTCGCTGTTTTACAGCACACTTAGATACCATTCTCAGAATGCGAAACGACAAAGAAATATTTCAACTCATGCGCATAAACAATATTTCACAAAACCGAAATATTTTAAATGAAGATCAATTTTAGCTACATCGATGAATGGAATAGAGATATCAGAAAATATCAACTTAAAAAACATTGCGTTCAGTCAATCACACTTTGAAGTTCATGTGTTGATTTCTTCGCCTACTGATCAGACATCGTCATCTGGTGCATCCAGGTCCTTGTAGCTTCTCATGTCCCGATTGTTGAATCTAATCATTTCATTGGATTCTAAAACTCAGCTTCTAAACTAAAGCTAATAAGCTTAATACCAATGACTGCTAGCAAACACTTTGATGAACTTTGATAACCTAATTCACAGTGATTAATGCCCGGGCTTCATTCGGTTTATCCTGTCTATTGATTTTGATCTTTTGACTTTGGCAGTAATCACCACATTGCCTAACCGAATTGGTGAAAGAATTTGAAATTCCATTCAGTTAAAACAGTGAGTGAAGTAAGTCCGAAATCAAACGTGAAAAAACGAAAAACGTGATCAAAGGTACAGCGAATTAAAAAAGCCATAGTAGGACGAGTCCTGACCGACCTACAATGCAGTGAATTTTCATCGACTAAACAAAAGACTAGACCTTTCAGCTTTACTGTGTGATCAAATGTAAAACTAAAAAGAACGTCAGACGACGCAATTAAAAAACCAAGAGCACCGCAATATAGCTCCGCGTAGCTTACAGTTGCGGAGTTATAATAAGAACAATTTCGGTACGAAAAACGATGTCAAGAGGAAAAGCACCGAAACGGCCACTAAAAACTCGAACACAAATTGATCCGTACCAAAAAGTACCATAGAGAGCACATTGCCTGAGAATAACCTCAATGACATTCATGGAATTGAAAAAAGCAAAAACAGCTGTCAGATTGACAAAAAAGCCGCAATAGTAAAAAGCCGCAAAAAAGCCGCAGTCTCAAAAAAATATTAAACAGAAAAAAGAAAATTTTTTATTGAATGATGAGAAGTTAGATTGTGTACAACTTATTGCTGCTTATATTAGCAAGCTAGCACTTCGAATGAAAAAAAAATGCTCCAATAAGAGTGAAAAACGTTCTGACGCAAACAATTTAGATGAAAATGCATGAACCAAGGAAAAAGCATTTGAATTAAATAGGACGTCATAAAAATCTTGACGTGCAGGACAAGTCCCTCAATGCAATTCAAAGCATTGACTCAAAAACACAAAACTACACTATCTGACCAGTAGACCCAATAACCATAACGAATTTATAAAATCAGTCTCACAAAGAAGAGAAGCAGCAACGGAAATCGAAACGTAAACTTTTATGATAATCGGGTTGAATGCCATCATTTTTAATCAAAACTATCAAAAGGCAATAAAAGATATTTATGAATAGGAAACAAAAGTTGTGGTACAGGCATGCATAAAAAGGCAGAAGCAGGCAAAAACAAAATTAGTTAAAAACACAGAAGATTCGCTTTAAATTCCTGATGTCATGCATTCAAAACCGGAAGTTGTAATTCTATTCAACTACACGCGAGAGCAGCACCAACCTCAGAAATTTTCGAGGACTTAATATCAGGAAAACTGAAAATGACAGAATTCCTTTGCTCTTGAGGCTGGTGAACCATAAAAAACGAAAAAAAATTTCAAAAAACTTTGAAAAAAGCTGCTTAAACTTGTGATAAAAATTTGAAAATTAATCCATGACCAACAAAAATTTCCCTGAAACCTTTTATCAAACCCTAACGGAGGTTTTCTGACCCTTGAGAAAAAATTCAAAGAATTCAACTAACATCTGACCAGAACACCAAATGAACGATGTCAGCCAAGACATGTTAAAATTGTTTCAGAATTCAGAAAACAACATGGCCGGCAGATTGCCAGAAAAAAAGCTGCCGTTCAGCTTCTAAACTGAAAGCTAATAAGCTTAATACCAGAGACAACTAGCGTGAACTTTGATAACCTAATTCACAATGATTAATGTCCGGGCTTTATTCGGTTTATCCTTTCTCCTTTGATTTTGATCTTTTGACTTTGGCAGTAATCACCACATTGCGTGACTGAATTCGTGAAAGAACCTGAAATCCATTCAGTTGAAACAGTGAGTGAAGTAAGTCCGAAACCAAACGTGAAAAAACGAAAAACGTGATCAAAGGTACAGCGAACTAAAAAAACCATAGCAGGACAAGTCCTGAAACACAATCCGAAGCATTGAATGATCAAATCACCAGTCAGAAGTACGCTACCTGACCAGCAGATCAATTGAACAATGACGAAAAACAAACAAATCATCTCAAAAAGTTGAGAAATTAAAACAATCAAACGCACTAAAGAAAAATATACTCGTTGCTAAAACTCTTGAAGCTTTCACCCCGAAGGCAAAATTCGATCCAATCAGAACAATTCCATTGACACTATCAAGCATGCAGTAACTTTTTATCAGACCGTGGAATAGGGCTTCTGGCACTTGAGAATGGACAAATATCAAAAATTTTAGATTTTTGCAAAAATGCTAAAATTTGAGACAAAAATGTTGAAAGCAATTCCATTGTTACTAGATACTATGCAGTGCCCTATTATCAAACCTTAAAAGATATTCCCTGGCCCCTGAGGTATCATTTTTCGTGTTTGTAGTACTAAAACTTATAGCTCATAAAATGGTCATAACAAGTAATTTTGTCTAGCAAAAGACCTTCATCAACATTTAAAAACTTCAACATAAGATCAAACAAAAGAAAACTCGATTTTGAGCCCAAAAACTCCTAAAAATGACTTTTTAACCTCAAACTAAGGCCATCCCAGCAGCTGTACCACTCTAAGCACTTTGAGGACTACTAAGTCCCACCTTTGTCCTCTAATTAAACTTAATGCCCGCTGGGCTTTACCTGTCATTGAAAAATGTGTGCAAACATCTAAAAACACATTGCCCCAATACAATTCAAATTCTTTGAATTGTAAAAAAGGCGAGCGCCTAAATAAAAGCCGTTTGAGAGGCTGACGGCGGCTATTAAACATTTATCAAATACGGCCCCTATTCATATGTCAAAAGCTCCTAACCAAACAATCGAGTCTTGTTATTATCTATTTTCAGTGACCGATACTCAAATTCAGCCGCAGAGTGTTAGAGGTCAGCAAGAAGGTCACTTTTAATCCTTTGGTCTCAACAAAAAAGAACAATTAAAAACCGGGAAAATGCGGACGCCACTCGAAGTAAAATTTGCCTAATACTCCATGGAACTACTTACTAAGTTGAATTAATCTAACTTAAACTATCCAATTACTATCTAAAACTATCCAATTTGAAACATACCCCGCAGATTGCCGGAAAATAGCCGCCATTGATTCCAATAAGCATGATTGGGATTGAAAGAATAGAAGATATTGAAAAAAATTGTACAAGAACATTTTTTAAGTCCGATTTATTTTGATGGCATTTCGTAGTTGAACATAACATACTTCTGTTTCTTAGAGAGAGGCTACAGGGGCTACTATCAATACCAAGAAGCATTAGAGCTGGTAACTAAGACTTATAGGAACGACGTTCAAATAGCGGGCATCTAAAATTGGGCTTTATGGGTTTATCCCGTTTCTACTTCTGACCTCAATTTTTTTATACTGACTCTGTTCATTTTGAATTGCTTTGCTGAGCAACTGATGTTCAAAATCACTTTTAGCAGAAAGAGAGAAACTAGCCTAGAGAAGTCAAAAAGATATCACGCAAAATGTTGAAAAGGCGGCAAAATGAGGTAAAGCGAAACATTTTTTTATTCGACGAAGAAAAAAAATAGGAGCGCTATAATAGCCGGCTGAGAAGATGATGGCGGCTATTAAAAAAAACATAGCTGGCAGATTGCCAGAAAATAGCCGCAATAGATTCGTAGATCGGCAGTCTAAAAAAACAGTAAAAAAGACAGACAAAAAATTCGTCTTTTCATTGAAGGCTGATATGTTATATTCTGATTTAAAATCTGTATAAGTTTTTGCTGCCTCTATTAGCTGCTCTCAAATAACCTTCATTTAGAGTGACATATACCCATTTGACCTTATCTCTTTGAATTAGAGTAAATGAAAGTCAATTTCAAAGTGAGGAAGTCATTTTGGAGTGAGGTAAGTCAAGTGTGACCAAAAATTTAATCACACGCATGAACAAAAAAAATCGCTCCACTAAGAGCGAAAAATGACGTCACACATGCAATTCAGTTGAAATTGCATGAACGAATGAACAAAAAATGGCTGTGACATCATATGGTCGTAACAAAAATAATGACGACGAAATAAAAAAAAACCAAGAGAAGGCCAATAATAGCCTCAGCTATCGCTGTGCGGCTATTAACAAGAACTTTATTACAGAAAGAGCACAGAAATCTATAAAAATTATCCCGAAAAATTTGGCACAATTTTTAACACCGAGGTTTTAAACTGAACAGGCCATGTGCTTCAGATATTTGTTCATTAAACCAACTTCCACTTGACAGACAAAACCAGAAACTATACATACCAATCATACTAACAAAGAAAAAATCAAGAACAATTACTCAAAACCTTAAGTCAAAAAATTTTTGCCATACTGATCTTGTTTTCAAAACTTTGAGGCTGTTTTAAGTAGACCTCTTCAAGTGTTGGATGCAATTAAGCTGACTTTACGTCCATCTGTCTAAGCACTAATTTTTCTTTAGTACCTAACGAGAGCACAATTTTAAATGATTTTCAATGAGATGGAGGCGTCGGCGAGGGGTAGTAAGGGGTGTAGTTGTACCAAAAATCACAAAAACCCGCAGGACTCACATAAATGTGACGACTTTGTTTGAGCGCAATTAAGCAAAATCGACTAGCGCGCGAATTGCTCTAAAAACAATGGCGAGCGATTAACTTCGTCCAAAGCTAGCTAGGGCTGAGTGACTCTAGCTTCAGCTTAACAGTGGAAATGAGTGAAAAGGTGCATTAGGGGGTGGGATGTTGAGCGGAATCGGGTTTGGCGTGGAATGATTTTATCTATGCACCAAGATTTTATGCCTAAGTTAAGTCACGCTATTTGATGGTCAGATGAAAACATAAACCGACAAATGTCGGAAGAATTGCTCTTGAACGACAGGCGAGGTAATTTAATTCAGGGGCTTTAGCCTATATTAATTTTTCTTTTTGGGTGCCAAAAACCTTTACGCTTTACCAAATACGCTTTACTTCGGAGTGAGAGCAATATAGATCACTGAAAAATGAAAAACGAAAGCTTGCAGAAGTCACTTAAGTAAAAGAATGTTCTTAAAGTGAAGCGCAAAATTGTCAAGCAAAAAACTTGCATCAGAAGACATACGTTTACAATAATTGCTATGAACTTTGTTCAAGAGCAATTAAAAAACATACCCGGCAGATTGCCGGAAAATAGCCGCCGTTGATTCCAATAAGCATGATTAGGATTGAACGAATAGAATATATTGAAAAAAAAGATTTTTGTACAAAAATATTTTTTAAGTCCGATTTATTTTGATGGCATTTCGTAGTTGAACATACTTCTGATTCTTAGAGAGAGGCTACAGGGGCTACTATCAATACCAATAAGCATTAGAGATGGTAACTAAGACCTATAGGAACGATGTTCAAATAGCGGGCATCTAAAATTGGGCTTTATGGGTTTATCCCCGTTTCTATTTCTGACTTCAATTTTTTATACCGACTCTGTTCATTTTGAATTGCTTTGCTTAGCAGCTGATGTTCAAATTCACTTTTAGCAGAATGAGAGAAGAGAGAAACTAGCCTAGAGAAGTCAAAAAGATTTCACTTAAAATGTCGAAAAAGCGACAAAATGGTAAAGCGAAAAAAAGTTTGACGAAGAAAAAAAAACGAGCGCAATAATAGCCGGCTGAGAAGATGAGGGCGGCTATTAAAAATCAGATGAAAAAATCGAAATATAGCATTATATAAGGCCAACAGAACTAATAACATAGCCGGCAAATTGCCGCAAAATAGCCGCCGTTGAACCGATTGAAGCACACTGATTGAAATAGAAAGAGAAATAAGGTAGAAGTTAAGATTTTTTTGTTGTGCAATATTCGGTCAGATTCTAAAATTACACTTAATTCAGCTTCTGAACAGAACGGTATTAAGCATAACACTAATGCCAGCTAGCAATCGCTTCAATGAAAATTGATAAACCAATGCATTCACTTAATGAGCGGGCTTTACATGCTTATCCAGTTTTTGATTTTTCTCTTTTTACTGTGAGCGTCGTATTCAATTCATTGCGTAGTTCAGTGCGAGAAAGAATGTTAAATCCATTCAGTTGAAACGATGAGTAAGGTAAGTCAGAAGACAAACGTTAATATCGTGACTTATTTAAAACGAAAAACGTGATAGAAGGGTAAAGTAAATTTTAAAAGAAAGCCGGCTGATTGCCGAAAATAGCCGCGAGACATTTGTGGCCTTCCATGAAATTAAACTACTAAAGAAATAAGATCGAGATTGTCAAATAGTCCTTTAATAGACAAGACTTTTTGATTAGATTCGGCCTGTCATATTTGAGATACGCTCTATAAGGAAAAAGCCTTAGTGGAGCATTTTAAAAAATGAATCGAAAATTCAGGACTAAAATTATTATTATTACTATTATTGGTTTAAGCACCATTTAAAATCTCAATAGTGCAGGAAAATTAATACAGCTAAGTTTCTAGTTTTCGCCTGAATAAAATGTCAGATGGTATAAGTTTATCCAACTCAACAGCGACGGCATGTGAGAACGAATGTCTCCCAAAATCAAGAGCGAAATTTGGGAACAAGTAAATTTATAAAAATTGAGACCTTGTAACCATCGTGTTTCGTTTCATTAAATCCGATAAATATAGTGGGAGTTTGCCAGGCTGATGTACAAAGCGATTCGCATACAATAGGATTTTGAAGATAATGCGTTGCCTAATTGGCAACCAGTGTAGCTGCTTCAGGTATGACAAAGTTGGTGTTGAAGGTGAAAATCGAAAAATCAAACGCGCGGCAGAGTTCATTATTCGCTGAAGTTTTGCTAATAAAAAGTTTTGCAGACCATAATAAAGCGAATTACAGTCGTCAACACGTGATAACACTAAAACTCTAATCAACTCAATTAGGACTGATGTTTTAACTTGATCTCGAATTGCCCAAACTTTACGGAGATAATAAAATGAATTTGAACAGACAAAGTTAATCTGTCGTTGCAGAGTAACTTGACAATCAGTATAACAACCTAGAACTTACCGTTTCAGTGTAGTCACCATCTTCTGGCAGACGTAAAAGACCGTGTTTAACAATTTTACATTTCCGAATAATCATATACTCCCTCTTATCCGCATTCTCTTTCAAATTTGCATTGCTGAACCAACGTTGAATCGAGGTCAAAATATTATTACACATGCATTGACTGAGGGTCGAACCGAATACTAAATAAAGAACGGTACCATCTGCGTAGAAATGGTAGTTAATTTCTAATTCGTTCAGCTTATCTTCTAAAGGCAGCATACAACAAGAAAAAGTAAGGGAACAAGAACCGACTCTTGTGGCACACCCGTCTTAACGATTCGCGTTCCGTGATGT
>NW_027450727.1:0-97607 GCF_964194025.1 Convolutriloba macropyga | reverse complement strand
CTTATTACAAAATTTGCTTGTTTCCATTTCTTACGCTCTGATATCCGTCCAGTCAACTCTGTCCAGTCAAAAATGCCAAACAAATTTGATATTTTCTACAGCAGTTTTTTCAGAAACTTTGATTTAAGTTTTGCAAGAGGTATATAGACAAACTTTTGTGGAAAAAAAGCAATTTGAGGTCTTTCAGAAGAAGACAAAGAGCCACAGCAATTTTGTCCAAAAAACATAAATGTTTGGTTCGCTAAGCACAAACGTTAAATCTCTAAAACTGAAAAATAGCATGAGTCGTATCCAACGTTAAGTTTTATTGGCAAAATATTGCAAATCATTTTCTTTCACGATATTAAAAAAAACATATTTAC
The DNA here is from genome assembly GCF_964194025.1 of Convolutriloba macropyga. Classification (NCBI taxonomy): domain Eukaryota; kingdom Metazoa; phylum Xenacoelomorpha; order Acoela; family Convolutidae; genus Convolutriloba; species Convolutriloba macropyga. Next base: position 97,245 of record NW_027450727.1, on the reverse strand, counting down.
TCTGATCAAATACTCATTAGAGTTGAATGATTTTCAATGCTATTTTGATCATCAGAAATATGTTGACAATTTTTTGATTACATTAATAAGATAACAATGATCCCGTAAATTTCCTCAAAATCCGTCATTGGTATCTTTTGCACAAAAAATTGTTTACACACAAACTTCTGTTTTTGTACATTTTTTAAAAAATATATTTTGTCCAAAATCATACAGCTTGTGTTGCTCGGGCACTCATTTTAAATTCGACTATTACTCCTTAGCTTAAAATGAACCATTATATCAAAGTTTTATTGAGAATTAATTTTCTCGTAGTATCATTTATGAAGTTAATAATATTGTCAGGGAAATGCTGACGTTTTAGGTTTTGCCGAGTCAATTTGTTTTTCACTTTTCTGCTTAAGTGTTAGTTCTACCTCATATATCTAGTGTACTTTTAGTAGCATTCAACTCGCTTCCAAAGAAGTCTAATGTTTCATACCCAAAAAAACTCGCTGTTTTACTTGAAGTCTATCGTAGCTTTTTTTTTACTTTTTGTTTTGTGAACTGTTTGATGAATTTTAGTGTTGAAATTGAAACTAATTTTGCTTTGACCTTTTCCTTCATGTTCAATTTATTTGCTTGATAAAATTAATTCCAGCAGGTGAAAGTTGATATTTACCTAAGTGCTCAGAAAAGTCAAAGGAATCCGATTTATTTTATATGTGTTACAGCACTCTTATTTGCAGAGCATTTATATTTTATCTATTTGAATTGTAAATTTTAATTTTGCAGAAATTTTGTGGGCATTTTTGTAGTTACGTTAAGTAGACTCAGTATGACATAACTAAGACATCAAGAAAGAACTGCTAGTCATTAAAAACATTCAATTTTTTCATGTACTCTTGTAACTTTTAGAAGGGACAATCGCACATGTTGTTAGATGTGAATTTTGAAAACATATTAAAAGTTATAGATATTAAGAAGGTTTCAATTCTAATTTGGTGAACAAAATTATGTTAGTTTTGGAGAGGTGGTTTCTGCCAGCTCATAAAATTAAATACAATAGGTTTGAACAGTTTTAGGTTTAAACCTTTTAAAAAATATTAAATACGTTTATCCGAAAGATTATTGATTTTTTGCTAACAAAGTTTTACAATTTAAGGGCTTTAATAGGAGCAGTTTGAAAGGTAAACACTCGAAGAGATAGGAAGTGTATAGTCATTTGGTCAGGTCACCGAACCATTTCTCATCAGGTCATGTTAATGATTGTTATATAATAGGTTAATACGCTTAAAACAAGGAAATTTCAACAAAAAAACAGCAAAGTTCAGAGTAAATACTTAATCACACTAAGGTACGGTCAAATCCAAAAAATACTTAACAAAACATTTCAGAATTGATAACAGAAATGCTAAAAAGTAAAGAACTCCTTCGGTTAATCAAATGACCAAATCTAAAAAAGCACCCAGCTTGAAAAATGGAATATAGGCATACTCCAGTGTATTTCTTGAAAATAATTCTTGTTGCATAATTGATTGCTTTTATGATATAAAGGTCAGAGATATTATTTTTGAGTTGTAGTTGTAAGATTATTACCAGAGGTTTTTCTGTTTTCAAAATTTATTAGAGATTTTCTCTCCCTACTTTTAGATAACAACTCAATTTTGTTTAATTTCCTTAATTTAATGAAAACCGAAGAAAATTTGCGACCTCAGAATTACTTTTATATATATATATATATATATATATATATATATATATATATATATACCATTCCAGGGCACTTTTATTCTGATCCTTACATCATAAACGCAATCAAATATATTACAAAATTTATTTTTTTAATATAAACAATTGGAGTATCCCCATATTCATTTTTTCAAGCTGTTTGTTTCTATAGATTTGTTAATTTGATTAACAAGAGATTTTTTTACTTTATCATCTCTGTGAATAATCCTGAAGCATTCTGTTACGGTATTTTTGTGGTTTGACTATACCTTAAAGCGATTAGGTTTTTAACTCTAAAATTCGCTGTTTTCTTGAAATTTCATTGTTTTTAGCATAGTAAGGTATTATATAACTATTTTTCTAATGCTTAAGACGAATTAGGTTTGCTGGTCTGTCTTAAACACTATATACTGCCTATCTGATAGTGTTGGCCTGTTCACTATTAAAACTGTGTATTATTAAAACGGCTAAAATGAGAAATTTTGTTTACTTTTAGATAACAAGACAATTTCGTTTAATTTCCGTAATTGAAAGCAAAACGAGGACAATTTGCTAGCTTATAGATATACCATTTCAGATCTTTTTTACTCTGGCTATTATATCATAAAAGCAATCAAATATGCAGCAACAAAACCTATTTTGTCTTTTTTAAACCAATGTAGTAACCCCATATTAATTTTTTCAAGCTGCCTTTTTAAAGATGTGTTAATTTGATTATTTTTCGAATTTTTTTTTATTTTTAGTGTTTCTGTTATTAATGCTGATACGGCATTTTTTTTGTTTGACCGTAGCCTACGGTCATTGAGTATTTATTCTAAAACTCGCTACGTTTTCTTGGTTTACCTTTCATAATTTTAGCTTACTAAAGTTTTAACAATCCTCATCACGTCCTAATGAGAATTGGGTTGATGGCTTTTCCTAATCACTATGCACTGCTTATCTGAAAAAGCGCTGATTCGCTCAATGTTAAAACTGTCTATTTTTAAAGCTGCTTAATAGTGAAAATTTGTTTGGTTTTAGATAACAATTCAATTTTGTTTAATTTCAATAATTTAGTGAATACCGAAGAAGATTTGCGACCTCAGAAATACTAATAGATAAACCATTCCAGGGCACTTTTTTTCTAATCCTTACATCATAAACGCAATCAAACATATAACAAAAAAAATTTTTTAATATAAACAATTGGAGTATCCCCATATTCATTTTTTCAAGCTGTCTGTTTCTATAGATTTGTTAATTTGATTAACAAGAGATTTTTTTACTTTATCATCCCTGTGAATAATCCTGAAGCCGTCGGTTACGGTATTTTGGTGGTTTGACCATACCTTAAAGCGATTAAGTTTTTTACTCTAAAATTCGCTGTTTTCTTGAAATTTCATTGTTTTTAGCATAGCAAGGTATTATATAACTACTTTTCTCATGCTTAAGACGAATTAGGTTTGCTGGTCTGTCTTAATCACTATATACTGCCTATCTGATAGTGTTGGCTTGTTCACTATTAAAATTGTCTATTATTAAAACGGCTAAATTGACAAATTTTGTTTACTTTTATATAACAAGACAATTTTGTTTAATTTCCGTAATTGAAAGCAAAACGAGGACAGTTTGCTAGCCTATAGATATATCACTACAGATCTTTTTCACTTTGGCTATTATATCATAAAATCAATCAAATATGCAGCAACAAAACTTACTTTGTTTTTTTTAAACCAATGTAGTAACCCCATATTCATTTTTTCAAGCTCCCTTTTTAAAGATGTGTTAATTTGTCTATATTTGAAGTATATATATGGTTTAACTTTCATATTTTTAGCTTACTGAAGTTTTAACAATCCTCATCACGTCCTAATGAGAATTGGGTTGATGGCTTTTCCTAATCACTATGCACTGCCTATCTGATAAAGCGCTGATTCGCTCAATGTTAAAACTGTTTATTATTAAAGCTGCTAAATTGTGAAAATTTGTTTAGTTTTAGATAAAAACAAAATTTTGTTTAATTTCCATAAATTAATGTACACCTAAACTGAGTTTTTTTGCTCAGATTCACTTATGGAAATACCACTCCAGAGCACTTTTGCTCTAAATACCAGGAGATCATAAAATCACATAAGATATGAACTCTGACGCGTTTAAACTTCAGGTGCACACATGTGATCGTTAAAAAGTTCACGAAAGACTCAAACTGTGGGCGTGATAAAACAATCATTTGCTCTCTTCTATATGACATACTTGATCATACGAGACATCATTAGCAACTCAAAACGACACCGCTTTTCATTCAATGATAGCTGCGAACGTTTGCAACTTAATCAACAAACCAAAAACTCCGCATTGAGTTCAAATAACTTTGAACTCTTAATAATAGTCAAAAAAAACTTCAAACCAGAAATGAAGAGCGTCTGTGAAGGTTCTCAAAATGTTTGCGCGATTATTCATCCGTAAGTTAAATTCAACTACATATAATTGCAGTGCTGCGCTCGAATATCAGTTAACTAGGGTAATCAGCTTGCTTCACAGACCCTTGTTGGTGGAATAGAATTTAAATTCTTCAGCTTTCTGTTTCAAAAGATAATTTTTCATCTGGTTCCTGAAAATTGGCATTGAATATGTCGAAAAACTTGGAGTTTTCATTTCTTTGCTGAAATACAATAATGAGTAAACATGTACTCTGAAACTCCGGCAACAAAAAATCTGTCCTATTTGCCACTTTTTGATTAGTTCATATTTAAATCGTGGGGAATTATTTATTTTCACCGCGTTCTCTGTAGCGGTGAAATTATTATTTTTTTCCACGGCTAGATGCGGTGAAAAAAAATAATTCATCGCATCAAGCGGTGAAAAAAATAATTCACCGCTACCGAGAACGCGGTGAAAAAAAATAATTCGCCGCATTTCACCGCATTTCTGACGAAAATTCACCGCCAAACCTCGTCCCGGGTTGTCTTTATAATTTTTTTTGGAAAGGACCTGACTGATTTGACTTCTATGGAAACTAATAACTGATAACTTTAATACTGATAACTGTGTCGTTTGAACATGAGTAGTAAGAAACCAGTACACCTGAGATCACTTTTTGGCTGATTTTCCCCAAACATGTTCGATCATGCGCGCGGATGAAAAGTTCTTGGCAATTATTCCCTGTATGTTAGGATTGTTGCCTGAAAATTTCATGGACTTACCTTTTTGAACAGGACATGTTGGCTTGCCTCTATAATAAGGTATATAAACACACTGTGGAGAATACTGTTTGTATACAAATGCCTAAGGGCTATAAATCCACTCTATATTTGTCATGAACACTTTTGCATGGAAATCTGGGCTTCTAATGTGAATAAACTATATATATAGGTATTGCGAATGCAGGCATAATTCCTGCTTACACAATTTTGAAGAACACAAGTTTATAAGTTTATGAGGGATATTTAAACCCTGTGAAGAAGATTGTTTGTATACAAATGTCTGAGGGCTATAAATCCAGTGAACACTTTTGCGCAGTAGCAGAAATCTGGGTGTCTAATGTGAATAATCTATGTATTGGTATATGCAGACTCACGTTGAAGATTTTGTTTTTTTAACTACATGTGAAACGTGTGGGTAGGAAGCGTTCTACTTTCTAATGAAATTATTACCTAAGGGCTATTTTTAGAACATAAACTCAAACTCGAACTCGAACTCGTCTGGCTCAGACTGTTAATAGACTTCACTTTCATTTATTACACAATAAGCCATATGATTCAGACGTATTACGTTTTGACGAAATTCGTATCCAAAAACAACAAGTTCGAACACGATAAAAGGAAGTAATTGATTCTTCAATAGAATTTATATAAAAAAGGAACAAAAAAGCATTTTGAAAGATAATAATTTACTGAAACTTTGACCTCATCAACTGTTGTTTTGTCCAGCAAAGACCAATTGACAGGGAAGACAATCGTCGAGTAGAAAGAACACAAGTTGAGAGTAACTTCCTGCAATTTAAATCAGGTTAATTCAACATTTGAAAAGAAATCATCGTTTGAAGTGATACTAAGAAGTTAGGTCCTTGAGGAATCTGAAAAGTATAGAAACATTTTGTTTTTAGTTTTGAAGGATCTATCAGAAAAACGAGTGGTGTCAAGAAGAACAGTTGGGTGGAACAACATCTTGTCACTTTGGTTGCAGAGAGCATACGGACACAAAAGACGGAAAAAACTCTTGTTTGAATTCCGAGCGCTTCAAAAACAAATTGACATAAGAAAGCAAAAAAGAACATCTGGAAACCAGAGGAGCAGCATTTTTTGTCTATCATCAGAGCGCATCAAGAATCCCTAGACAAGTGGAGTGGTTCAAAACAGAATACTTTTGGAAAGTAAGTTAAAAATCTTCTTTAATCATCATTTATCTCCGCTATCATTTCAACCTATATAACTCATCCACGGATCAAGAAAAGGTACCAACATAGTTAAAGATTAGCATCCCTTATTCATCAGGAAGCATTTTTTCTCTATGTTTTAAAGGCGAGGAGCTGAGATTAGTCGATTAGCAAATAATTAAGACACATATTTAGTTGTTAAGATTGCATCACAAAATTTATGACCTATCAGATGTGAAATATGAAAACTCCTTTCAAAAACCAACACAAAATACTTTAAAAAACGTCATTTTCAATGTCAAAGGTCAATTGTACATCATTTTTTCCTCTTAATGTACAAGTCCTAGAGAAAAGTTTTCTAAGGAAACGTTGTTCCATGAGTAAAAACTAACACAAAACTACTTTAAAAAACATCACTTTTGCTCATATAACATATGTATGAGTTATCAAAGGTCAATTGTACATCATTTTTTTTCCTCTTAATGTACAAGTCCTAGAGGAAAAATTCTTAAGGAAAAGTTGTTCCATTAGTGAAAACTAACACAAAACTACTTTAAAAAACATCAATTTTGCTCACATAACATATGTATGAGTCACCAAAGGTCAATTGTACATCATTTTTTCGTCTTAATGTACAAGTCCTAGAGAAAAATTTCTTAGGGAAAAGTTGTTCCATTAGTAAAAACTAACACAAATATACTTTAAAAAACATCACTTTTGCTCATATAACATATGTGTGAGTCATCAAAAGTCAATTGTACATCATTTTTTTCCTCTCATTGTACAAGTCCTAGAGAAAAATTTCTTAAGGAAAAGTTGTCCCATTAGTGAAAACTAACACAAATATGCTTCAAAGAACATCAATTTTGCTCATATAACATATGTATGAGTCATCAAAAGTCAATTGTACATCATTTTTTTCCTCTTAATGTACAAGTCCTAGAGAAAAATTTATAAAGGAAAAGTTGTTCCATCAGTGAAAACTAACACAAATATACTTTAAAAAACATCAATTTTGCTCACATAACATATGTATGAGTCATCAAAGGTCAATAGTACATCATTTTTTTCCTCTTAATGTACAAGTCCTAAAGAAAAATTTCTAAAGGAAAAGTTGTTCCATTAGTGAAAACTAACACAAATATGCTTTAAAAAACATCAATTTTGGTCATATAACTTATGTATGAGTCATCAAAGGTCAATTGTACATCATTTTTTTCCTGTCATTGTACAAGTCCTAGAGATAAACTTCTTCAGGAAAAGTTGTCCCATTAGTGAAAACTAACACAAAATTACTTTAAAAAACGTCAATTTTGCTTACATAACATATGTATGAGTCATCAAAGGTCAATTGTATATCATTTTTTTCCTCTTAATGTACAAGTCCTAGAGAAAAATTCTTAAGGAAAAGTTGTTCCATTAGTGAAAACTAACACAAAACTACTTTAAAAAACATCAATTTTGCTCTTATAACATATGTATGAGTCATCACAGGTCAATAGTACATCATTTTTTTTCCTCTTAATGTATGTCCTAGAGAAAAATTTCTTAAGGAAAAGTTGTTCCATTAGTGAAAACTAACACAAATATACTTTAAAAAACATCAATTTTGCTCATATAACATATGTATGAGTCATCAAAGGTCAATTGTACATCATTTTTTTCCTCTTAATGTACAAGTCCTAGAGAAAAATTTCTTAAGGAAAAGTTGTTCCATTAGTGAAAACTAACACAAATATACTTTAAAAAACATCAATTTTGCTCTTATAACATATGTATGAGTCATCACAGGTCAATTGTACATCATTTTTTTGCTCTTAATGTACAAGTCCTAGAGAAAAGTTTTTTAAAGAAAAGTTGTTCCATTAGTGAAAACTAACACAAATATACTTTAAAAAACATGAATTTTGCTCTTATGACATATGTATGAGTCATCACAGGTCAATTGTACATCATTATTTTTTTCCTCTTACTGTACAAGTCCTAGAGAAAAATTTCTTAAGGAAAAGTTGTTCCATTAGTGAAAACTAACACAAAACTACTTTAAAAAACATCACTTTTGCTCATATAACGTATGTATGAGTCATCAAAGGTCAATTGTACATCATTTTTTTCCTCTTACTGTACAAGTCCTAGAGAAAAATTTCTTAAGGAGAAGTTGTTCCATTAGTGAAAACTAACACAAATATACTTTAAAAAACATCAATTTTGCTCCTATAACATATGTATGAGTCATCAAAGGTCAATTGTACATCATTTTTTCCCTCTTAATGTACAAGTCCTAGAGAAAAATTTCTTAAGGAAAATTTGTTCCATTAGTTAAAACTAACACAAATGTACTTTAAAAAATATCAATGTTGCTCACATAACATATGTATGAGTCATCAAAGGTCAATTGTACATCATTTTTTTCCTCTTAATGTACAAGTCCTAGAGAAAAATTTCTTAAGGAAAAGTTGTTCCATTAGTGAAAACTAACACAAATTTACTTTAAAAAACATCAATTTTGCTCACATAACATATGTATGAGTCATCAAAGGTCAATTGTACATCATTTTTTTCCTCTTACTGTACAAGTCCTAGAGAAAAATTTCTTAAGGAAAAGTTGTTCCATTAGTGAAAACTAACAAAAAACTACTTTGAAAAACATCAATTTTGCTCACATAACATATGTATGAGTCATCAAAGGTCAATTGTACATCATTTTTTTCCTCTTAATGTACAAGTCCCAGAGAAAAATTTCTTAAGGAAAAGTTGTTCCATTAGTGAAAACTAACACAAATATACTTCAAAAAACATCAATTTTGCTCACGTAACATATGTATGAGTCATCAAAGGTCAATTGTACATCATTTTTTTCCTCTTAATGTACAAGTCCTAGAGAAAAATTTCTTAAGGAAAAGTTGTTCCATTAGTGAAAACTGACACAAATGTACTTTAAAAAATATCAATTTTGCTCACATAGCATATGTATGAGTCATCAAAGGTCAATTGTACATCATTTTTTTCCTCTTAATGTACAAGTCCTAGAGAAAAATTTCTTAAGGAAAAGTTGTTCCATTAGTGAAAACTAACACAAATATACTTCAAAAAACATCAATTTTGCTCACGTAACATATGTATGAGTCATCAAAGGTCAATTGTACATCATTTTTTTCCTCTTACTGTACAAGTCCTAGAGAAAAATTTCTTAAGGAAAAGTTGTTCCATTAGTGAAAACTAACAAAAAACTACTTTGAAAAACATCAATTTTGCTCACATAACATATGTATGAGTCATCAAAGGTCAATTGTACATCATTTTTTTCCTCTTAATGTACAAGTCCTAGAGAAAAATTTCTTAAGGAAAAGTTGTTCCATTAGTGAAAACTAACACAAATATACTTTAAAAAACATCAATTTTGCTCCTATAACATATGTATGAGTCATCAAAGGTCAATTGTACATCATTTTTTCCCTCTTAATGTACAAGTCCTAGAGAAAAATTTCTTAAGGAAAATTTGTTCCATTAGTTAAAACTAACACAAATGTACTTTAAAAAATATCAATTTTGCTCACATAACATATGTATGAGTCATCAAAGGTCAATTGTACATCATTTTTTTCCTCTTAATGTACAAGTCCTAGAGAAAAATTTCTTAAGGAAAAGTTGTTCCATTAGTGAAAACTAACACAAATTTACTTTAAAAAACATCAATTTTGCTCACATAACATATGTATGAGTCATCAAAGGTCAATTGTACATCATTTTTTTCCTCTTACTGTACAAGTCCTAGAGAAAAATTTCTTAAGGAAAAGTTGTTCCATTAGTGAAAACTAACAAAAAACTACTTTGAAAAACATCAATTTTGCTCACATAACATATGTATGAGTCATCAAAGGTCAATTGTACATCAATTTTTTCCTCTTAATGTACAAGTCCCAGAGAAAAATTTCTTAAGGAAAAGTTGTTCCATTAGTGAAAACTAACACAAATATACTTCAAAAAACATCAATTTTGCTCACGTAACATATGTATGAGTCATCAAAGGTCAATTGTACATCATTTTTTTCCTCTTAATGTACAAGTCCTAGAGAAAAATTTCTTAAGGAAAAGTTGTTTCATTAGTGAAAACTGACACAAATGTACTTTAAAAAATATCAATTTTGCTCACATAGCATATGTATGAGTCATCAAAGGTCAATTGTACATCATTTTTTTCCTCTTAATGTACAAGTCCTAGAGAAAAATTTCTTAAGGAAAAGTTGTTCCATTAGTAAAAACTAACACAAATATACTTCAAAAAACATCAATTTTGCTCACGTAACATATGTATGAGTCATCAAAGGTCAATTGTACATCATTTTTTTCCTCTTACTGTACAAGTCCTAGAGAAAAATTTCTTAAGGAAAAGTTGTTCCATTAGTGAAAACTAACAAAAAACTACTTTGAAAAACATCAATTTTGCTCACATAACATATGTATGAGTCATCAAAGGTCAATTGTACATCATTTTTTTCCTCTTAATGTACAAGTCCTAGAGAAAAATTTCTTAAGGAAAAGTTGTTCCATTAGTGAAAACTAACACAAATATACTTCAAAAAACATCAATTTTGCTCACGTAACATATGTATGAGTCATCAAAGGTCAATTGTACATCATTTTTTTCCTCTTAATGTACAAGTCCTAGAGAAAAATTTCTTAAGGAAAAGTTGTTCCATTAGTGAAAACTGACACAAATGTACTTTAAAAAATATCAATTTTGCTCACATAGCATATGTATGAGTCATCAAAGGTCAATTGTACATCATTTTTTTCCTCTTAATGTACAAGTCCTAGAGAAAAATTTCTTAAGGAAAAGTTGTTCCATTAGTGAAAACTAACACAAATGTACTTCAAAAAACATCAATTTTGCTCACGTAACATATGTATGAGTCATCAAAGGTGAATTGTACATCATTTTTTTCCTCTTAATGTACAAGTCCTAGAGAAATGTTTCTTAAGGAAAAGTTGTTCCATTAGTAAAAACTAACAAAAAACTACTTTAAAAAACATCAATTTTGCTCACAAAACATATGTATGAGTCATCAAAGGTCAATTGTACATCATTTTTTTCCCTCTTAATGTATGTCCTAGAGAAAAATTTCTTAAGGAAAAGTTGTTCCATTAGTGAAAACTAACACAAATGTACTTCAAAAAACATCAATTTTGCTCACATAACATATGTATGAGTCATCAAACGTCAATTGTACATCAATTTTTCCCTCTTAATGTACAAGTCCTAGAGAAAAATTTCTTAAGGAAAAGTTGTTCCATTAGTAAAAACTAACACAAAACTACTTTAAAAAACATCAATTTTGCTCTTATAACGTATATACGAGTCAACAAAGGTCAATTGTGCATCATTTTTTCCTTCTTAAATTACAATTCCTGGAGAAAAATTTTAAATTAAAAATTATCACAATAGGGAAGTAAAATTACTATAAAAGATATGAATTTTGCCCTTACAAATTGTATATGAGTAATCAAAAGTCAACTGAACATTTTTATTGCGTGTACGAGAAATACAAAATAGTTTATTGTAATTTTCCTTAGGTAAAAAATTATGCAGTTTTGAAAATTAGGTTTAAAAAATAAGTCGCCAAAAAAACCTGTCATTAAATCAAAGTTCCTCAACCGTAGCAAAGATTTCTTGCTTAGAATTGTTTTGCAGGCTAAATGTCATTCTACTTGATTAAAATAACGATCCCAAAAAGCACAAAAAACTCCTTAATAGACTTATTTATTTATCGTTGGCCGTTTACAAACATTAATTGCAACCAAAATTTCCGACTAAATTCCGTTTGTACTCTAAAACATAACTACAATTGTCCAGAAATATTTCAAAACGTGTCAATGAGTCATCAGAGACTATAAGCTCAAAAAACATTTCCTGTAGGTAAACTTTTTTTATAAATCAACAAAGGATTTTAACAGAAAGTTTTCAAAGTTCAGTAAAACCGCAATGCGCTTCTCTAGAGACTTTCACTTTTATTTAAACAAAACTAAATTTCTCCGTAGAGGCTGTACATTTGTGAAATTTATATGAGAACAAAAACATACCAAAGAGTTCATCTATTTAATTTTTAAAATCAAAAAAAAATTTGAGATAAAAATTTGTGAACATTAGCAAAAGTTTCTTATCAATAAATAATTACTCATGATTTTTTGTTGAGGTTTGTTCTTCAAAATCATTTGTAAACAATTAAACGTTTCCAGCAGTCCGTAGAAGCAAACTAGTTCTTATTAGATGTCATGAACTAAGACATAGTTTCTCTAACTTTGTTTTCGAATGAGAAACTAAATTAAAAACGTTCAGACCATTTTGTTGAAGAAGCATTTAATTTAGAATGCTGATTCGTTTGGCAGCACCGAAAATGAAGTTCAACAACAAGAATTTTGTCAAAATTACAGTATGAACTAGGAACGTTATGTACTACATATATATCTGTAGTAACTTTAATTTTAAACCAATTTATAGAACCGAAAGAAATTTAGATAGATAATAGTTGCATATTTCGTAATCAACGGAAAATTTGAGCATCTGCTTTAGAATATATATTATTCTGAGTGCGATGATCTGCAAGGTTAATTGTTTGTTAAACTGACAAAATAAAATGACCAGAAACAGAATGTTGATTGGCATGACAAACATCAGCATGGTAAAATATGATATGCGTTACAAAAAGACAGTTTTTCCCATGCTATAAAAAGCGGCGATGAAAAATCACAAAACTACAATCCAATAATGTAGTTTATTTCTGCTTCAGGAAACTATACAGCTCTTTTATAATCTACTCGAAATTTATGATAAACTTACCAGATGAAGCAAAACTGAAAAACATTTGTTCACTTGGAAATTAATTTCAGACAACTATATGGATTTCGACGCTTTCTTAATGTGTTCGGTTTTCGTCAACTTTAGCTAAAATTGGCGATCCTGCAAGCTACGATAATTAATTAGTGTGCTATGAAGTTTGATATGTAAAACTTGATTTAATCTTCAGTGTCAACTTTTGGTTGACTGTTGAACTAATTGCGTTCATCAACCACAAAAATGTTCTCAGTTGACTTTTGTGAAATTTCGTTTTGAAAGCCTAGGTCACAATGATCAATTTTGAAAATTCATTTAATTTTTGTCAAATTGCATCTAGAAATTGCTTTTATCAAATTTTTTATTAAACTTCACAAGCATTAAAAAAGCAACCCAAATGACCAACGATTTGATTCTGCCACACTTTAATGATAATATATTTGTCTGTAAGTAAAATATTTGTCTGACAGTTTTTAAAGCAACCCAAAAAATATCAAGGAAAAAAGCTAGTGGTTGCAATATAGTGAGTTTCCGACATTTTTTTAAATCCTAAACTAAAACAAACCACCTCGGAAAACAAAACGGAGGACTACCATGTTGTTGTGGTTCAATCTCCGATTATCTCATCAATTTAAGCCAAGTATTTTGAAAGTAATTTTTTTTGCCTTATAAAACTGCATTTCTATCCAATATTTTCCAGAATTTGGGAACACCTGCAAAAAAACTTTAGTAAAAAGTTTTCAAACGGTAAAGTTTCCCTTTCATTGAAGAGGTTTACGCGTAACCAAACAATAAACAATTTGATACATGTAAATATTTGATGGAAAAATAAGAAAACAAACGAAAACTATAAAAGCAAGTTATTTAGTTAGATAAATCATTTTAAAGCATTCAACAACTTCGAACCAGTCGCTTTGATTGGAGTCAAGCAAATTGTGTTCCAAATTATTTCCTTGCAGTCACAATATTTCGAACAGATTAGAAGTGTAAGTTTCTTTTTTCTCATTAAAACCAAATTTTTTAACAGCAGTTTAATGATAGAAAAATAAAAAACAAAACGTCTAAATATATTCGCTTTTCCTTTTCTTCTCTAAAAAAAACTGGCTCATTTTTTCGGAATTTTTAAATCAATTGTACACTTATTGTTTCCATGATTAATTGTGTTAGAGTGAATTTCAATCAGGTCATTCCTTGTGACCTCACAAAATTTAAAAACCACAAAAGCTTATACAAGGTCAAAATCAAAGATTTCATAGATAGCACTTCTTAGGAAATTTAAGTGAATAGGTTAAGTGATTAAATTCCTTGTATGGTTTAAAATACAAAATATGATCCGTGGAGGAGTCTTTTTAGAAGGTTTTTTCAAAGTGTTAATCAGTAATCAAATATTAATATAATTTCTCTGTTTTAGATGAAGACTCTCAACTGTGACGAGTGCTCGAAGAAGTACAGCAGGAAAGAGAAGCTATTGCAACATATGGAGAAGGAGCATAACACGAAATATGAAAAAACAGCAGACTATGAATGCGGACACTGTAATAAGAAGTTCACTCAGAGCAGGAACTTGATTCAGCATTTGAAAACAGTTCATGGATGTCAGACGTACACAAAGTGCAAGAATTGTACACAAATTTATGGCGACACATCATCGTGTGCTAGACATGAGGAAGACGCTCATGGTAATCACACAGAGGTTTCCGAGAAGACTGAATGCAGTTTGGAGCTACAAGAGAAACAAGCTATTGCAAAGTTTTTTCAGTCGTTCAGGATACAAGCGGACAACCAAATTGATGTGTTTACCTTTGTTACGGAGCATATCGAAGAGCTCAAATTGTTCGTAAGAAACAAAATAGCAGAGCATGGACCTTTGAAAATTCAGCTCTCTGTTTTTGTACAGATGTTGAAACCAACGGATGATACCAAAGTCGGCTGTCATGCAAACACAAAGTCAAAAGTTCTAACAACAGAACTATCAGATGATGAAATTTTTGAAATGGTTGATCAAATGAACAATTCAATCCAAATTTTTTCAACCGGTGGAAGTGGATTTGTTCAGAAAATTGATCACTTGGACATCAACATTAACAAATTCAAACCTATCAGAGGAAGCAGTTACATTGCTACACCATCCGCTTTAGTTGGAAACCATTTTCTCCTAAATATACGAAACAATGATAACAAATGTTTTGCATATTCAGTCCTTGCAGCACTGTTTCCACAGAAGGTGAACAAAAATCGGCAAAACAAATACAAGCCAAGTTTGCACAAACTGAATTTTGATAATATCGAGTTCCCGATGTCCTTAACGGATGTTCCAAAGTTTGAAAAGCAAAACAATATTGGAATTAATGTTTTTGGTTTCGACAAAAACAAAATCCTACCACTTTACTTGTCTGGAAAAGGTGCACAAAAAGTTATTCCATTGCTTTTGCTGACCGATGGATTTACGAGTCAATACTGCTTGATAACAAACTTTCATGCTTTCATGGCCCGCCAATTCAGTGGTAAAGAACACCACCGATACAAGTTTTGCGAACGTTGCCTTCACGGCTTTCAAAACGCCCTATCACTTGAAAAACATTTGGATTTATGTGGGGAGTATAAAGCTGTTCATATTACTATGCCAACGGAAGACTCAAAAATTGAATTTACAAACTGGCATAAAACATTTACAGTTCCTTTAGTTATTTATGCCGACACAGAGGCTGTCAGCCTTAAGCATGACACATGCCGCCAGAATCCTGAGAATAGCTACACCTTGAGCAAAGAAATTCAGAATCCCTGCGCAATAGGTTTTTGTGCTGTGGATAAAGATGACGGAAGTGATTATTATAGCTTTGAAGGTGAGAAATGCATCGAAGAGTTTTTTCAGTGGCTCAGAGAGAACGCCAAATCTATTTCCGAGAGAAAACAGAAGCATAGACGCCTCATAATATCTGATGAAGAACGAATGAGAATGATTGATCAGAGCACGAGATGCGTTATTTGTCAGAAAAAAATGAACGACGAAAAAGTAATCCATCATGATCACTTTACTGGTGAAATCTACGGAGTTGCACACAACAGCTGCAATCTTAAGCTTCGTACGCAGACTTTCACGCCTATTTTTTTCCACAACCTTAGTAAATATGACGCACATCATCTATTGAAATACATTGAAATCCAATCGGAAGAAAAATTGACAGTCATTCCTTGCAACAGTGAGACATACATCTCATTCTCGTTCTTTGTTCCTGTTGGTAAAAGCAAAGATGACAAGCTACTATATGAAGAATTTCGTTTCCTTGACAGCTATCGTTTTTTATCCGGAAGTCTTGAAACGTTGGCTACAACACTCGAAACAAAGGACTACATTCAGTTATCTAAACATTTCCAAAAAAATTGCGACATTTTGCAAAAGAAAGGAGTTTTCCCATATTCGTATCTCGACAGCTTTGAGAAACTCTCTGAAAAGTCGTTGCCTGAGTTTGGGGGTCAGTGGATAAATTCATTGTCTGGTCAAATTGATGTTTCTCAGGAGGATGCTCTGCATGCTAACAAAGTTTGGAATATGTTTGCCTGCAAAAACTTTGGTGACTATCTCATGTTGTATCTCAAAACTGATGTCATTCTTCTGGCTGACGTGTTTGAAAAATGCCGGAGACTGTTTGATCACGTCTATGGATTAGACCCCTGTAATTACTATAGTGCACCTAATATTTCATGGGATGCAATGCTGAAAACAACTAAAGTTAAACTGGACTTGCTCTCTGATATAGATATGCTGTTGTTTTGTGAGAGAGCCATCCGTGGAGGATTGAATGGAATTGGTGAAAAACGATATATGAAAGCTAACAACAAATACTTGCACGACTTTGATGAAGGAAAACCAAGTACGTATGGACTTTTTCTGGATGTCGTTAACTTATACGGTGGAACAATGATGAAAAAACTGCCAACCGGAGGATTTGAATGGTCAGACATCAGCTTGGACAAGATCATGCAAACATCTGACGAAAGTGATGTTGGGTACTTTGTAATGGTTGATCTGAATTATCCTAGCAACTTACATGACTGTCACAATGATTTCCCTCTGGCTGCTGAGAAGTTAAAAATCAATGCTGAGATGCTTTCTCAGTATCAAGTAGATTTGGGAAACAAGACCAGTCATATCCCAAAGCTTCTGGAAACGCTTCAGTCAAAGCAGAATTATGTATGTCATTATTCAGTTCTGAAATTTTACTGTCAACAGGGGCTCCAAGTAACCAGACTACATAAGACTCTGAAGTTCAACCAGAGTGATTTTATGAAGTGCTATATTGAGAAGAATACAAAGTTGCCACAACAACCCGGTATCAGCACTTTTGAAAAGAACTTTTTCAAACTGTTGAACAATTCATGCTTCGGAAAAACGATGGAAAATTTGAGATGTCGTTACAAGATGGTATTTGTTGAAAATGAGGAGAAAGCAAAATTCTATTGCAACAAGTACAATTTTGAGAAGTTCACTATATTTCGAGAGAACCTTGTTGGGATCACTCTCAGCCAGAAAGAGATCAGGTGGAATAAACCAACATATCTGGGTGCTGCTATTTCGGATCTGTCAAAACTACACCTGTACAGGTTTCATTATGAAGAAATGGGGCCTATGTTTGACAAAAAAGCTCGAGAGATGTATCGTGACACTGATTCTCTCTTTTATGAAATTGAGACTAATGACATATACGAAGATCTTAAACAGCTGAAACACGTACTTGATTTGAGTGATTACCCCAAGGATCATCACTTACATAATGAATTGAACAAAAAAGTGCCACTTAAATTATCAGATGAGCTGAATGGTGACATTGTGATGGAAGCAGTTTTTCTGAAACCAAAAGCCTACTCTGTAAAAACTTTGCAGAAAATCAAACAAAGCGCCAAGGGTGTGAGCAAACATGTGAAAAAGACACTTCATCATGATAAGTTCAAAGATGTGCTCAAATCAAAATCACCATTTAGAAAACTAGTAACATCTATAATTAGTGACAAACACACACTCAACATAACAGAGTCTAACAAAATTGCTTTGAGTGCATTTGATGACAAGCGTTATTATCTGAGTGACGGTATAAGCTCATATGCGTATGGACACTACAAAATTGGTCACAAGCGGAAACAGACCTTGGAAAAACCTCTAAAGTCCTATATTGAGATCAGTGAATGTGAAACCACCAGAGATTTAAGTGAACAACTGGATAGTGAAATTGAAGAAACCTTTTCACCACCTGATCCTGGGTTCTGGAAAACTTCTCAAATTGAGTCCGATGAGGAAGAAATATTTGATTTTGATGCAGCTCCAAAAGAAAAGCCGTTCTCAAGATGTCCATATATCGATTTCGAAGCAGAGGAAGAGCCGCCTGCAAAGAAGCAACGCTTGTCCAGCAAGCGTTAAATATTGATGATGCTGCCCAACTCCACCCCGGTTGGGAGTCTCAAGAAGTATTGACGAGGAGGTACAAAAAACCTGCGACTGCTCCGCGCAGGAGCTTCTTGTGACAATAACAGCTTTTATAGGGGATAGCTGCCCAAATCCACCCCGGTTGGGGTCTCAAGAAGTATCGACGAGGAGATACAACAACCTGCGACTGCTCCGCGCAGGAGCTTCTTGTGACAATAACAGCTTTTATAGGGGATAGCTGCCCAACTCCACCCTGGTTGGGGTCTCAAGAAGTATCGACGAGGAGATACAATAACCTGCGACTGCTCCGCGCAGGAGCTTCTTGTGACAATAACAGCTTTTATAGGGGATAGCTGCCCAACTCCACCCCGGTTGGGAGTCTCAAGAAGTATTGACGAGGAGATACAAAAACCTGCGACTGCTCCGCGCAGGAGCTTCTTGTGACAGTAACAGCTTTTATAGGGGATAGCTGCCCAACTCCACCCCGGTTGTGAGTCTCAAGAAGTATTGCCGAGGAGATACAAAAACCTGCGACTGCTCCGCGCAGGAGCTTCTTGTGACAATAACAGCTTTTATAGGGGATAGCTGCCCAACTCCACCCCGGTTGGGAGTCTCAAGAAGTTTTGCCGAGGAGATACAACAACCTGCGACTTCTCCGCGCAGGAGCTTCTTGTGACAATAACAGCTTTTATAGGGGATAGCTGCCCAACTCCACCCCGGTTGGGAGTCTTTGACGACATGATACAAAAACCTGCGACTGCTCCGCGTAGGAGCTTCTTGTGACAATAACAGCTCTCAAGGGGGATTACAATGACTTCTTTTTCTAATCGTGCATTTCTATTTAAATATCCAGATGTCCAGACAATACAAATAGATGTTGAAGAAGATGCTGACGGAGAAGCAGTTTTAAACGGGTACATTTATAAAACTTAAAACATTGACTTAAAACAGAATGCTGTGTCTTAAATTGTTATTAGATGTTTGTTATAAGTTTATTGTTTGTTTTTAACCTTGCTTCATTAATTTAACGTTTTTTAAGTTTGTTTCATTTTTACAACTTAAGCAAAAAATTAGTTCCAAGCTGTCTGTTAAAAGTATGTTTATTTTGTTTTTTGTTTCCTCTGAGTCAATAATTGACTATCAAGAGACAAGATAACCGCGGAATTTGAGTAATTAAACCATAAAAAAGGTACCTCTCTATTTCAAAATGACGTTGAGGTACGTCTATTACATATTCAGGCAACAATCCTAAACTAAAAGGGATTAATTGCCAAGAAATTTTTATCCGCGCGCATGATCGAACATGTTTGGGGAAAATCAGCCAAAAAGTGATCTCAGGTGTACTGGTTTCTTACTACTAACATGGTTTATGGATTAAAAATACCAGAAACAGATCGCAGATTTAACCAAGTTTATGGTAGTTTTGTTGTTTTTTGTTTACAGGTGGAGGTGGTCTTGAATCAAGCGAAGCAATGAGTGGAAGCCAAACTGCCATAATAAACATGCAAGAGACACAATTGGGGGGAAGTGGTCATTATCTCAGTATGTACATTTCTTCACCTACTTTAGACGATTTTGGCACATTTGGTTTTTTTTGTTCCGGCTAAAGAAAGAAAGAAAGAATAAATTTCTCCTTTATCATAGAAATTATCAACAATTTAATAAATTACATAATACATTAAATAATTCATAATATATATCAATCAAAATTGTTTACATATCAAAGGTATCTCGGAGAGGACTTGTACAAGACAAGTTATTATAATTTTGTGAAGTTCCGAGTTCAATATAATTCTTGTTCAGATGCGGATGACGTAATGATCAGCACCAGCAGTCTCAATCGGCAACTCCAACCCCCACCCTACTCCAGAAGGGGCTACAGGTCCCCTCCTCCCCCTTCAGAACCGAACAATTCGACTGCCCAAAACTCATCTCCACATCAGTCTCAGGGTCAAACCACCAGGTCATCTCGAGGTCAAGCTGTCAACCTCAACCGCGACCCGACGAGTTCAGACCCGCCACCATACCCCGGTGCACTTGTGATTGGTGCTACAGTCAGGCCAACTAATACTTCATAAACATATTCGGATTTTTAGATTACTGCAATGCTAATTAAATTCTGGTAATTGTTTGCCACCTTGTTACTTTAAATTTTACGGGTCTGTTTCCTTTGACGCAAAATAAACTGCCATTCTATGAGGATAGGTCACGTGACTCTGATGACGTCACTACGAAAATATGGCATTCATTGAGAACCGCGTAGCCCTAGTCCATAAATCGCCACTTTTAAAGGTAAGAAAATCGTCGGTATGTTCGGTTCTGGTTTGACAAGAACGACGAAAGCCCTTGCATTTATCTGTGTTTTTCGTATCGTCGGTATGATCGGTTTTGAAACGTAGGAAACCATTGGTGTATTCGGTTTCAAACCACAGCAAATCTTGAGAAAAATAAATTATAGACTTGATTTTCCATGATCATATCAAGACCAGGTGAGTGTGATTTCGTGTCGTTGAACTAAAACCGAACGTTCCTGTCGTTTTTATACTGAACATACAGTATTGCAGAACATAATGTTGCAGGCTTGTCTTTGTACAGTGTTGGATTTCAAATTTGCAAGTTCGTATTTCAAGCAAGTATACGTAAACCCTGCTAAAATTACCTCAAAATTCTTACTCGAATCTCGAACCGCAACGCTTTTCTCGATTATTGCCAGATTGTCTCGGTGATTTTTTTACAAACAAACAACCGTCTACAATATAAACAGCCACAACACTACGATTAGAAGGTAAAAATATCATCAACTTTTATATTCCAGCTAGCAAAAGGAAACAGGTCCGCCAAAAAACTTGAATAATGTGCGTGGAATTGTTCGAGTTTTTCTAATAACACTACGGGTTTAAATTTCTCCACATTAGAGCTTTAATTTGAACGCCAAGTTCTTATTTTCTGTTACGGTGCTAGTGTGATATTAGCTATTTTTGAAACAATCTGTAGAAAATATATTTTTAATCAAAATTCTGTGAACGTTTTTGTTAGTCACCCCAGTCGTAACCGGACGGTTATCTTGTAATAATTTACAAGATTCTTGCGCGATAAGCGTCCGGATCTTGCATCTTGCATGATAAACGTTATTCGCAAGAATCTTGTCAGATCTTGGAAAAGAGTTGGTCTGGGGCAAGCAGCCTGATTATGAAAAACAGTTGATTTCAATTAAACCATTGAGACATCCTGATAGCCTACGTGTGACAGACCAGGGGGGGGGGGGTAATTAGTACCATGGGAAGTTGGGTGTCGCGTCTTTCCACCTCTCTTTTAACCCCTTAAGCATACACATGCATAAATAATCCGTCATCATTTAGCACAACTGTAGCTTAACCGCTATCTAATTTCACCCTGATTTTTTAGAAGTAAAAATTTTCCGTTCCTAAAATATTCACATCTTAGTACTTAAAAACTCTGTCATACTCAGAAATAATATTTGAATTGGTTTCATCTAAAGTCTGTCCCAAGTTAAAATAATCGAACCCAACCCCCCCCCCCCCCCAAAAAAAACATATCAGAGCAGGTCCTGAAATACAGTTCAAAGAACTGAATGAAAAACTCAGACGTACTCTACCTGACCAGCAGATCAATTGAACAATGCCAGCCAGAAAACAAACAAAATCATCTCAAAAAGTGAGAAACTAAAAGATAAAAGAATCAACACTAAACAAAAAAATACTCATTGCTAAAACTCTTGAAGCTTTTAAACCTAAGGCAAAATTTTTTCCCTTTAAAAATACCTAGTTCAAAAATATTTTCAAGACAAATTTTTGTTTCTGAAATCGGTCCAGTGTTATATCTGCAAGGCCTGAAAAACAATCATTGGCCCTCGAAGACCGATTAACTCGAAAATGAACATAAAATTTAGAAAAAAAAAGAGAAATAAATTGCAAATTATAAGGACATAAGGCTGAAAATCGTGATACAAATATCTTCAGAATCATTTTTGTGTCTCTAGAGGCTATCCAGTTACCCTATTCCAAGCTTTCAAAAACTCATTGGCTCATAGATCGATAGGCAATAATGTTTGGAAAAAATTTCAAACTTCAAAAAATAGTTCCATTAAAAAGTTGAAAGCCATTCAATTGCCCCTAGCAACTATTTAAAAACATACTAACAAGCCCTGGATGAGGTTACCTGGCTACTCAGGGAAGAAAAAATATATTAAACCCAAATGTTTGGAACTAAAAAATATGCAGTAAATTTTTATCAAAACGTGGAATATGCTTTCTCGCTCTTGAGAATGGACGAATATCAAAAACTGACAAAAACTTTAGTGAGCCTTAAAAAAATTGCAGATTTTATCCAAAAAATGCTAAAATTCGAGACATTGAAAAGTTAAAAACCATTCCATTGTTACTAAAAACAAAGCAGTGCCCTTTTAACAAACCTCAAAGGAGATTGCCTGGTCCTTGAAGCTGAAAAAACAGAAAAAATGACGAAAATTAACAAAAACCTGAAAAAAAATGCCAATTTTGTCAAAAAAACATTGCTAAAATTTGTGATATTCAAAAGTTGAAACCCATTCTATGGCTACTAAAAATTTTTCAATAACTTATTATCCAAAACCTGATGAGGTTTTCTGGCCCTGGGTTTCAAACAACTTGAAAAATAACAATAAATGTTAAAAAAATATGAAAAAAGTTGCAAGTTTCGTCGAAAAATGCTAAAACTCATGATGGCAAAAACATGAAAACGATTTCATTAGCACTAGAAACTATGAAATAATCTCTCATCAAACACTCTATGAAACGCTAGAGGAGGTTTCTTGAAACCTATGGCTAAAAAAACTCAATAAATGACAAAAATTTTCAAAAAACCTGAAAAAAATTGAAAAATTTAGTATCATTTTGCGTGCTTGTGTTTGTAAAATTAAAACATATAGCTAAAAAATTGGTCATAGCAAGCAATTTTGTCTCGCAAAAGGCCTTCATCAACTTTTAAAAACTTCAACCAAAGACTAATCAAACATAAAATCGCAAAAAAAAACATGAAAAATTTCACCATTTTGAGCCCAAAAACTCCTAAAAAAGACCTTTTAACCTTAAAATAAGGCCATCCCAGCAGCTGCACCAAAAAAAGCGCTTGAAGGACTACCAAAGCCCACTTTGGGCTTCTAATGAAACTTAATGCCCGCTGGGCTTTACCTGTTTATCTCGTTTTGAAAGACCAAAGTCATTGAAAAATGTGTGAATACATCTTTAAAAAAACACAACGCACCATTACAATTCAAATTCTTTGAATTGTAAAAAACATACTTATGAGCAACCGGATTTCTTGGAAATTTTGATGCTTAAAACTTTGTGGGACGCCACGCTATACAGATGCTTACCGTGAAATTCTGAAGTTACAGCTACGGACCTTTTTATTATAACTACAGGCTGTCCGATACAGTTGCAATCAGCCAATGTCTCAAGAATTTTGATGAACGAGACAAACAATAGTGGACAAGGAGACAACGGTTGTTAGTCCCAGCAACCTTGTGATTTGGAAATTACGCAAGAGTTAAAGAGAGTCCAATAATAGTTAAGCAGCAAGTGGACAGAAGTCTATTTCTCATTCCTGGAAGGCTAATCTTCTAGCCTCTACTATGTCAGAAGCAAAAAATTTAAAAATTTCCTTGAAAACGTTTATTGCATTGATTGTTTTTTTGCAGCATTTAAATGAATGTTAGGACAGCTGTAGCATCTTTTTCGGTTTGTCAAGATCAAATTATTTTTTCTCATAGGCGCGCATTTTTTTAGGTTTGAATTTTCCTGTATAACTGTTTTCGTCACTCAATGATACAGACTACCGGGCCTGATATTGAAAAAATCACCACCAAATTTGTGTATTGATATCTTTAGCATCCAGCGTCCTTAAAAAGTCCATAAATTGTTCAAGCATTGTAGCTCTGAGACAACATTGCCCAGAGCATCTCAAAATCAATTAGAAAGCCGCAGAGGTAGACCCCATAAATTTCTCCCTTAGTCAGATTGCTCAACAATTAGGTACAAAAAATAAACGAACTTAAGAGACAAGCTTTGAATCTTATTTTTCGCAAAAGTTTTCTGGGCCAACCAGCTTGATTATGAAAAACAGTTGATTTCGATTAAACCATTGAGACATCCTGATAGCCCTCGTGTGACAGATTTGAGGGGAGGGGGGCTGGTTATGAGTACCACGGGAAGTTGGGTGTCGCATCTTTCAGCCTTTTTTCAACCCCTTTAGCATACTCATGCATAAATAATCCCTCATCAATTAGCACAACTGTAGCTTAACCGCTATCTAACTTACCATGATTTTTAGATTTTCCTAAAATAGTATAACAAAAACACTTCAAAACAATCAACTGCAATATTGGAGAATAAATTAGGAGTGAATTGGGTGAAGAGTGAAAAATTTTCGTTCCGAAATTATTCACGCCTTACTACTTAAAACATCTCCGTCATACTAACAACTAATATTTGATTAGTTTTCATCTAAAGTCTGTCAGAAGTTAAAATAATCAAATTTTCGAACCCCCCTCCCACCAAAATTAATATGCAAATGAACAATGTGGACATGCTTCTTTTTGAAACGTTGATTGTTAAATTTTTGTGTGACACGCTATACGGATGCTTACCGG
This sequence comes from Convolutriloba macropyga, assembly GCF_964194025.1. Taxonomy (NCBI): domain Eukaryota; kingdom Metazoa; phylum Xenacoelomorpha; order Acoela; family Convolutidae; genus Convolutriloba; species Convolutriloba macropyga. The sequence goes on along the minus strand of NW_027450727.1, from coordinate 72,281 downwards.
CAAAGTCTTAAATTACACCTACCGCCGTTTTTTTATCACTACAATTTGTCTAAATTAGTTGCAATAAGCCAGTGTCTCCAGAATTTTGATGAACAAGCAACAGTGAACTAGGAGACAACGGTTGTTAATCCGTAAAACTTGGTGATTTAGATATTACAAAAGAGGTGAAGAGAGTCCATTAAAACTTTAGCAGTAAGGGGACTGAAGTCTAATTCCCACTCCTGGAGGGCTAATTTTCTAGCCTCTACTATGTCACCAGCAAAAATTGCCTTGAAATCTGCACTGATTGTTTTCATTTGCAGCATTTAAATGTATGTTAGCACAGCTGCAGCATCTTTTTCGGTTTGTCAAGATCAAATTATATTTTCTCATAGGCGCGCATTTTCTTAGGTTTGATTTTTCTTTTAGAAGTGTTTTCATCATTCAATGATATAGACTACCGCACCTGATATTGAAATGCACCAGAACATCTCTAAATCAATGAGACGTGAAAACTTTCATACTGCAACCTCTTTCAAATTAAAAAAAACATAGCAGGACAAGTCCTGACAAGCAATTCAAAGAATTTTCTTTGACTAAACAAAAAACTAGACCTTTAAGAGACTATGAGGAAATTGTGAAAAAAAATTGCATTTCCAAAAAAAATTAGATAAAAAAAATTTTAAAAAACAGAAAATCAAAGTCAAAATGCCGCATGTGAACATAAAAACCACTAGCGAGAAAGAGAAATTTGGTTCAAATAAAAAATTAGGCCTAGAATGAACTATGAATGGATTGGCAAAATCATTTAGAAAAAAATCCGATACAATAAATAAAAAAAAACAGTAAACATCAAAGTGAAGTTGCAGCATGTGAGCGAAAAACCACTAGCGAGAAAAAATTTTTGTTCAAACACGGTTCCCTCACTCTACTTCAAAATTAGAGTGAAAAAATTTCATGTCGCAAAACCACTCGCTTTTTCGCTCCACTTTTTTTTGGGCGTGACTAGAATCACTGCTCCAATTTGACTTCAAAAATCATGAAACTGTGTGAACAGATCTTTAAAAAAAGACAGCGCCCCAATACGATTCCGATCCATTGAATTGTAAAAATGCAGTCTAACAATGAAGGAAACAAAGCAACCTGAAAAGGAATTCATCGCGCTCTCATTAAATGCAAATAGTTTTAAAAAGAATTACATTAGATTCTAATGGCAGTGAACTGTTGAACAACCCGGGTATATCAGACGTTGTTGTCCTAGTACTTTCCTCTTATGGATCCTTGTCATAGACGAAAAATGTTGTACGAAATTGGTAGGGTTACAGCTTCTCTATAAATTTTGTTATATTTTCTTTTACAATTTCTTTCATTTATATTCTTTTAATTGTATTTTGTTTATAATTATAATTTCCATAAATAAACAAGTGAACTTCAAATTGTTCGAAAAAAAAATTCTTAACTCAAAAAAATTTTTGAGCGCAAAGGTTTTTTGACAAAAATGGTTTTTAATGCTCATCTTTGTTTGATTTAAGAAACATCCTACTAAAAGGAAGTTATCTTTGGATAAAAACCATGATTTTGTGAACAATTTGAATGTTTTATCAGCTGTTTTCTTGTTTGTTTGAAGAAAATTTTCATTCTTTGTAACTTTCATACCCTCATGGTTAAGAATCACTACCAAGAAGTGACTAAATTTACATCCAGGAGACGATGAATCTCATCAAAACTTATTCACGAAAGATATTTTTGATGATGTTGTTTTCGTCAACACTGTTAATCGTTTTATTAACAACGCTTCATGCCCCCCTGCTTCCCTTACCTTGCACCTAAATTCAGGCACAGAAAGATTAACAACAACAATGACAAATAATTAAAATCAGATTGTTTGCAGATTGTAGTTTTTTAAACCCTTCAATTTTACTTAAGACCAAGTTAATCATAGTTTCAAATTTCAACAAACGAGATTTACTTCATTATTTTCATTCCTATAGTTTCTATTTATCTGATTGTTTTACTTAACATTTTCTCATTCAAGATTTTGGCGCCAATTGTTTTCAAAAATTGTAATTTTTTTGGTGGTATTGAAATTTTTTTCTTTTCTGTCACTGAGTCTGATTTAAGATCAGTCTCAATTGCTCTCTAATTTTAAGAGCCTATTTGCTTCTTGGCATTTTTTTCGGTAATTTGAGCAACATGGCCAAAAATCGAGAATAGTGTGAAATTATTTTTGCGCGAAATCGTTTGAGTTGGCTGAATTAGCTTTCTTTTCACTGAAAAAATTTTGTCGTTCCTTTCTTTATAAATTGAATTTGAGCCAATGTCAGACAATTTGCACCTATTGTGAAGAATTACAAAAGAACTTTCCTTGGAAATTTTTTAGAAACAGATTCGGTCATTGAAAAAATGGCTGTTTCTTTTCCAAAATGATTATAAAAGCTAGCAATTTTAATGGTTGAAATTATTCTGAGAGAAGCTAATTGATTTTGTTTGGCAACCTGAAACTTGTCTATCGTAACTCGGTTTCAACTGTCTAATATAAGTATCCAATGATAAATCAAAAATTAAAATCTGGAGCAAAAAATCTATGCTTTTAACTTAGACATATTGAAGTACTGACCTTCGGCACTCCTTATAATGATTTCTCACCTTGACCTAAAATTTTTGTTTGGATTAAGTAGAAATTGAGTCAAATTGAACAGTCTATGGTTTAAGCTGGACCGGTTATTTGAATCAACTCCAAAAGAACTTGATGCCGAATTGATTGGAGAAAAATAAATGTACTAAATGAATTAAAGCGTTGGAAATTATCTATAAGCATAAGTTACCTAAATAGTCGAAAACAATATCTAAATGGTTAGCGTCATAATTAGGCAAGAAAATCATGGAATGACATTTATGTACTCTCTAATAGGCAGTTTGTCAAAAAGTGATTGATATTTTATAGCTATTGACAACATCATTTCCTCAATGACAATGACCTTTTGATTGACGAACGAAGCTGTGAAAAGCGACTTTTGAGCGAGGTTGGGTCCGACAATTTCTTCACGCCGCTTTTGTCGAATCGGGGTGGGTTTTGATGAACTGAATTGAACTTTTTGGGTGTATCTAGCTTGTCAAAGGGTATTTGAAAGTATCCCCGTTCGTCTCGTGGGCAAACGACCGAAATGCTTCCTATTTCTTCGTCTTTGGACCCGCGGCGGATTTTAAGGGAAAACCGACCAGCGAACTGCCTTTTGAAGTGTGAAGAGTTGGGTTCCTCAACAAGTGGTACGAAAGCTTTTGAACCGGTTAGTATTAAATTCTGGTTAGTTTCTTCCGGCGGTTGGTGATATAATGTGCTATTGTTAAATTCTGGATTATGAATAGTTGCGGACCGATTCATAACCAAAGATTTCATCGGTCTGGTGTTTAAATGATTCGTGCCAACATTTGATGACGTCATATCCAACGTACAAGTTTTATTTTGACAAGATTTTCGGTTTTCCGCATAACTCCCATTAGTTGAAGACCCATTGGACGAATACGAAGCTTCCGCAAAGCTGACACAAAAAATGCCCGAATCCGCTTTTCCGCTATCTGTCTTTGTCGTCAACAAACCTGCGGGTTTCGGATCCAGAGTTTTGTCTATGGTACTGTAAACATGATTTGATCCCTCATTTTCGGATATCTGGGATCCGCATGACGGTTCGGCTATGTGAGACGGGTTTGGAGAGCAAACGGGTGAGTCGTAAATTTGGGTAACTTTATCGGGTGCAAAATTTTCGGGTAAATCAAAGCGGAGGGTTTCGTATGTATTTACTGTGAGGTCTGAATAAGGTCTGACGCTGTTTCGAAACGCCGTCGGGTTTCGTTTGGGTTCCTTCGATATGTTTGGAAGTTCTTTCTCGTTGGTTCTGGATGACTTGAAACACAAAACTTCGGGCAAATCTATTTGCGAAAATTGATATTCTTTTCCCCGTGATTTTGTTCTTAGAAAGTCTGGATTGACTAGGGTATCCTTTCTTAAAGCACTGCTGGATAATAATCGGAGTGGATGACTTTTGTCAATTGAGGAGTAAGGGGGTGATTCTTTCAGATCCGAATCCGAGCCCTCAATGAAAGCCTCGTCGTAATTATCATTATCCTGGTCTTCAAGATCATCTTCCATTAAATCTACGTTTTCGTTCATTTCTAGATCGTCATCACTGAAAAGTTGCTCCATATCAATTGAAGGGAACCTCCCACCGGGAATGTAAATAGGTTTGTATGATTCCATAGTCGAAGTTGAACTTTTTAAGCTAAAATCGTTAATAGAGTTTGAAATTTTCAGAATTGATGACTCGTTCTGGGCTCTTTCAATGCTTGGTCGTTCTTGTACTGCGTCGATATTATCTTGACTTCCGGTTAAGAAAACATCGTCATAAATGTGTGATTGCATTATGGTACTTTCGGAAGAGCTCATAAACTGCGTTGATTCGGAAAGAAACTGCGAAATAGAATGATGAAGTTTATCTCTGGCAAGGCTCGGCTTAATCCGGTGGTCGGAAACTTCGTTTAAAGACTCTTTTGTCTGGTTGTGTTGGTTGTTCACACGTGTTTCAATTTGGCGCCTCAATTTTTGCCACGCTTCCGGAAGTTGAGCTGAATCAAGCGCCAAAAAACGACTCAAAGTTAGCCCAAAGTCGTCACCTGTATGAACAAGCTGGTTCGGGTTCTGGTTCATTAATTTGGTGCCCACTGGTTGCATACAAGACATAGATTAAGTTAAGGAAAAAGTCTGCAGAAATTGAATTCAGGGGTTTAATTAAACAATGGTTACGCAATATCAAGTACTTTTTATCAAAAGGAAAATCAGTAATTCCAATTTGATAATTATTTTTATAGCAACCCGTACCTTAGTGTCATGCTAGATCAGTACTGAATCATTAAAAATTACATTCTGGATTTTTGGATGACCCTGTTTCTGATCATGTCACTGTTAAAAAATTACAGAGCAAATTCCAGAGTGATTCATTTGAGTGATTCTGAACAACTTCTTTGCATAATTTTATACAGACGGGTTTCTTTCTTGACATAAGTAACACTTGAAGGACTCTCTATGAGCATTAGTAATTACCGCCTGGCTTTTATCTGTTCGCGCGTAATTACCGCCTGGCTACTATCTGTTCATGCCTAATTGCCGTCTGGCTTTCATCTGTACATGCATAATTATATATACATGTAATTGGGCCTCTGAACTTGCTTATTTAAAGATGAAAAGTGAATAAAGTGAATTGAATTGATGAAATGATGAAATCATGAAATGATGAAATCATGAAATGATGAAAATGCTGCAAATGATGAATAACAATGTATTAATAACGAACTAATAATTGGTTTTAGTTTCAGTTTGTTTTAGTTTTAGTTCTGCCTCTTTTTCACGAATTTTAGGCTTTCTGGATCATAAAACTGCTCCACAGAATATTTCCTGGCTGTACTGGTCTTTTCCCGTCTCTGGCTGAATTTTTTCCCAGGCGCCATCGTTGGACGCCATCTTCTCGAATTGCTGTTGACCTGTGACAATCATACTGGAGACAACAGACAGCAGCTGCCCAACTTCTAACCAGTTTTGAGAATTGTTCTGGATGAGAACATACACCTGAAATGGAACGAAGAAGCAGACGGGAGTACATAAAGAAGTACATACATAAGGAAGACATAAAGGGGAGGGGGGGGGGGGGTATTCATCATAGAGAGTTGTGAGTGGTATCATTAGAAAGCCCGTCCAGCGAAGAATATGGAATTTAAAAGATTTAACACGGGGGAGGGGGGGTATTCATCATAGAGAGTTGTGAGTGGTATCATTAGAAAGCCCGTCCAGCGAAGAATATGGAATTTAAAAGATTTAACACGGGGGAGGGGGGGTATTCATCATAGAGAGTCGTGAGTGGTATCATTAGAAAGCTGAGATGATGGCAACCGACAATGGCACGTGGGAAAAAGTTCAGCAAACGGAAGGAAAAGATTAGGACAGTCAGGTGTGACCTTGTGGAGTGTTGCATTACTCAGAAACGATAATATTTGAAACAATGTGCCGATAAATTGGGATGGGCAATGTGCTAGGCGCTGGCGGCGGCGGCGGCGGCGGCGGCGACTGCTTCTGGGTATTCGGAAGCGTGTATTCGGAAGCGTGTATTCGGAAGCGGATCCGCTGGACCTGAATCGTACTATTAGAATGCAATAAGAAGAAGCGGAATAACGATTTTACTATTTTTATTAGCTTACTAGAGGCGGCCATTTTGACATGTCAAATTTTCGAAAATTTGCGTTTACGAAATTTCTCTGATTGTATTCTGTACATGATAAAAACCATGTCAGACTGTACAGTGAATAAGCAGGCTGTTATTACTTCTTCACAGAAAGCAACCAGGCAGTTATTACCCATGCTCAGTTGAGATAGATATTTGATCTCAATGCCGTCAGTCTGTCAAGTGAAAAAAACCTCAAATACTCTTAGATTTTCCTGGTTCAGTGCTGGTGGAAGAGTTTTCTCATGTTTCAGAACTGAAATGCTCTGAGACCAAAGTACGGGAATGTATGACCCCAAAGCTTAAAAAACTAATTCTCCAAAGGTCCTGAAACCGAGGTCAATTAAAGCAAACAAATTGATTAAAATAATACAATAAACAAGAATTTTTTTCTGAAATGCGCAGTAATTTTGCTGTCGAATTCTTAGGAGAGGGATTATTGTAATAATTCAGGGAAAAATGGTTTATGGAAAAAGTACTATGGGAACCGAACTCAAATTGAGCGAATAATGATGAAATAAGGAACTTATGTAGCGTTATAAGGATGTTAATCCATGCGTAACTATTTGAACAGGAACGAAATAAATGTAAAATTTTGTCAAAAACGAACTAAATTTGTAATTTGAACAGAAAACAAATAATAAATAAAGTTCAAAACTCGGAACAATTATTATTATTATTATTATTAAAAGGAAAGCTATATAACTCAATATAGCTATCAGACTTTTCGTTCTGTTTTGTTCTAGAATTGTCAAGAATGTTTATTAAATTAAAACCTTGTTGCGATTTAATACAACATGATTCAGCACCCCCACTGTCTTTAATAATATGCGGGGTAAGTATGGTTTCGCCGACTAGTTATCCCTAGTTATAACTTTGTAAGAACCAAGGAAGGTGATTAATCCTGAAAGGAAAATAAAACTACGAAACAGACCCCAATAGAGCGAGTTATAACTTATCTGATTTCACCGACAATCACTGGCGGATTTATAACTAGTCTGGGTTATAACATTGACCGAATGACTGGCTGTTTATGATAGTTAAAACCAGGAATTATTAACCAAAGTACTCCAGCCAAAGGAATTTAAACTATGGAAGTTGCCAAACCAAATAGAGTAACTCAACGGAACGGAAAATCAAAGCGTGCAGTTTAGCGAAACTCGTTCGAGTAATCTATAATATGTTGAATTTATAGCCTAGTTTTGGTTTTGGTTAGCAGAGGTTATTTATGGTCACAACTTGTCTATATGTACGAACTATACCAATGTTTTAATAGAAATTTTGGTACTATCTTCAAACAATGGTAGTATACACGTTTGATTTTGTTTATTTGAACAGAAAGACCGCAGTTAAGTGTGATATCATCTAAAAGTACGTCAAAACTCAACAAAGTAGAGAAGTTTATTTTCGTTTTTAAAAAGTTAAGTAAAAGATTTTACGCACAAAAGTAATGGGCAAATATTGAGTATTGGTTTAATAAACAATATTTACCAGGTAAGCTAAATATATACACAATCAAAGTTGAAAAGAGCTTTTGCTTGATTCACAGACGTTTTTGGTTAAACAAATTATGCAATTTAAATATAACGAACATATTGGTAAATATAAATGATGATAATATTGGCGCTGTGTTCTTCTTTAATTTAATATCAGAACTTATATCTAATATGGTAATACACATTATAACTAAGTTATAAATTTGATAAACGAGGCCAACGCACCAAAACCGATCCTCAATTGAAGTCATTAAACCAATAATTTTAACTAGTGGTTATAAACGATGGTAATAACGAGAGAGAATTGTTTAGTTGATTAAGTCGGTTTACGAAACCACTCCTTAATTTACCAAAATTGGTCAGTTTAATCACAATAATTTGTTAATTCGTTTCAAGTTGAAATTCATCGATTCGAAATTAAAAATCAGCCGCCTTTGAATAGAATAAAAGAAAGTCCTCTTTTGTATATGCGCAGCTGCTGAAACGATATCGATTACAAAACAGAAACGCGATGTCATTATGTTAGATTAACCCCCACCCCCCCCCCCCCCCGAAAAAATGTATATAATTAAATTTTCGAGCTATATTTTTATAGCACTCTAACACACGTGACACGCAATTTTGTTGTTTTGAAAGAAAAATTTATATCTATTTATTTTATGTAAACCTTCATCACTTTCGTCATCTAAGAAAAAAAGGTTAACAGATACTAACACGAATTTGCCGTAAACTTCCTTTAGGAAGCATGATGAAATTGTAATGATTTCACACTAATAGGATTGACAAAATAAGAAAAAACGGTTTCATGACAATATACCCAATTCCATTCAACCCAATACCAAAATAACCAATGCCATTTTCAGATTGCTTTTTGGCGTATTAGCTTCCAATTTATTGCAGATCTGGTTGGTAAAGACAGCTGCGTTGCAATATCGGACTCGATTGTTAACAGACTGCTGGCAATTATCATATTATTGACTGGATTCTGTTCCGTTTTCGCAGTCTTCTTCATTTGACCAAGAATCCGTTTAGCTTGTACTTGTCGGGGAACAATTTCATGATAATGCTCGTTTTTCTTCGATAATAATTGTTTTCCAGTGGTAATGGCCGTAACTTTAAAATAGGAGCTCCACTTTGAGCATTTCCATTACGTAGTAGCCTTTGTTTCTATCTTCCTTTGAAACTCATGTTCATCAAGGACTAGAGTTAACCGGTTCTGCTGGAACGTACCCCAAAAAATTTCGCTCATGTTTAGCGTCTATTTTTGGCCATGTTTGACGAGCAGAATGACACCTCAAGATATTTCGAACAATTTATTTTAACTAGTTGATTAGTTAATTAGTTAATTTGTACCTAATTATAGACTGGTAATTTAATTATGGGGTTGTACGTTAATTTTAATACTATAACTTTTAAATTACTATTAAGGTATTTTGGCATTGGGTAATATGGCACATTGGGTATTTTGGAATTGTGTATCATGGCACTGGGTGTTTTAGTATTGGGTATATTGTCCTCACACAGAAATAAAACATATAGAAGGTGCAAAACAACTACAAATTCTTTCATTATAAGCTATTATGAGTCTGAGTTAAAAATTTGCCACAATTGAGCTGCTGTTTTGGACCTAAAATTATTTGAAAACTAAACAATTCTCTACAAATCGAATATAAAATTCAAAATTTTTTAATGCTTCTCATTAAAAAGTGTTGATCTCGAAAAATAGTCTGAATGGACTCGTAAATATGGACAATTTAATTACTCTTTCACATAATTTGACAATTATGAGCTACAAAACTCCAATTTCTTAACTTTACATCTCCCACTAAACCGTGGATTATCTCCAACCACATTTTTTTATTTGAAAAAAAGCAGAAATTTACTGTGACGTATTCAATCGCAAAATCTTCTTTTTCCCAGAAGAAAAAAGTTGTCAACATTTTTCGAGGTATCTGGAGTCTGTTTATTGGTTTTCGGGGTGTTTTATTGAACTTCATATAAAAAACACTGAAGACATAAATAGTTTACGTTCAAAATATTTGGTGAAATTGTTAAAATTGTCGTGGAAAACAAAAAAAACATAGAACGAACTAAGGCACTATCAAATTTTATCCTCCTATTCGGGAAGATAGTCGGTAGTGTCACCATTTGAAACTTCAGCGAAGAAAGGGAAATTTATAATCTAAATTTCTTTTGAGGAGCGTTCAATATTTTTGGTTTAGTAAAATATTTGCTGACAAAAATCAGTCTAAAATCTTGTTCATGTTTTTCTAACAAAAACCTAATGCTAAAAAAGAGCATTTACTGTTTTTGCAAAGTTCTTTGGAGAGGGGATACCGATTTACAACAGTTTTCATGAACTTTTAACTTTCGGCGGTTGTTGACTATGAGTTGAATTTAATTCACTCATAGGCATTATGGGGCTAATTTCCAAAATGGCAAATTTCACTAAATTTTACGTTTTGTGGAAATGAAACTCTTTTTAGCTTGAATTTACTCTAAAACTTCATCGCCCAAATTTTAATTAATAATTACTCTGCACCAAATTCAAAGTCTTAATTGCTCTTGTGAACAGTGTTATAGGTAATTGTTAAGCCATTAATTGTCGTCTTAATCCACAATTAGTATTGTGAAGGACATTTTTGAAATTTTGTCACCATTTAAGCATTCTGTCAACTCGGTAATTGGATACCATATCCGCGAGAAAGGGGTAATTTTCAAACAAAATTGAACTAAATTCGCCTAATTTAACTAGTTTCCATACACGCTTACTACTCTAATTTTAATACATGGGCCGCAAAAATACGTGAAAAAATCAAAATTTTATATATACTCGTTTTTCTGGACATTGCCCACGTAATGTGTTTGAAAGTGTCAAGTGCAAACTATTTCAAAGACTCAAAAATCGGGAAATTACAATTGCAGGATGAAAAATTATGAAAACGAGGTTCACTGAAAAAACTATTCAAGTTTAGAAAGGGGATCTATATTGTGTGATTTTTACAACCTTTCTTTCTATAGAAAAATGAGGATTCAGATTAACAATTAATTGAAAAATATGTTTCTAAATAAAAAATTTTGCTAACGGATATTTGCCATTTACTTTCTTTATGAGGGGCATGAGAAAAAATGTTATGGTTTTTACAAAAATTTTCATTTTGTTAACGTTTTCCTCAACATATGTTTGGATTTTTGTTGCATATGTTATTGACAGCTATCTGACAACTGACTTGGACTTTGATCATCACCTGATCTTTTAACGTGTCCAATTTTCTTAAAAACTTATTTTGGTTTTTTTTCATTTTGGCAGTCTCTGATCTTATTTTGTGTACATCACTCCTAAATATTTGTTGTGATGATATTTGAATGTTTTCAAATTTTAGCTAACTCGAGTTTTTCAAACTCTCTTTGAAGTTTCGAATTCGGCTCGTTTGTGAAGTAGCAACTAAAATTCAAAGAGCTTAGATTTCATGAAAAAAATCAAGAAGCATTAGTTTGTCTACGTGCTCAAGCTTAATAATTTGTTTAATTGAGGATTTCACATACTTCTCTAAATTCGAAAAATAATCAGTGCCATTTCATAGAGACAACAGAAAGTCGAAAGTTTTTCAAAAAAAGTATTTTTTTAAATTAACACAGAGTTATGAAAAATTGTATAAATCTCTGTATGACAGATTTGAAGTTGCCAGAACTCAATAATATACCCAAAGAAATTTCACAGCAGCATTATATAAACTCATTTTACGTCCCATGTTTTTTTTCAGTTCGTATAAGTGAAATAACTTTACTGGAATTCGTGACAGTTACAAAGGACAAAATCTAGTTAAAGTACATATTTTGCTTCAGTCGCAGTTCATTAAATTTGATTATTTTTGTGCTCTTTTTGACACAACGCTAGCCAAATGTTGAAGTTGGAGGGTCAGAAAATTATATGCTCACGCCTTCCGTTGAGCCTTGTTGACAAGGTCCCGCATGCGAAGACCTAAAAACTAAAAGTTGCACAAATATGAATACCAAGTTTTGCGTCCCTGCAATTTTTTATATGAACAATTTAAAAAGGCTGAATTTTTTAAAAAATTCTTTGAAGGAATCAAAAAACCCCAGTTTTAACTTATTCTTTAATTTGAAAAATAATTTGTAAAATAAAATTATGATTAATAAAAGCCTTAAATAATTAGAAAGAAGCCTTGCTTAAATGTCCCGAACCCACTCAATCATATCCTTGGCTTAAATTATGTATCCTCAAATTAGGATAGACATATATAGCAAGGAGGTTAATACCAGTTTGGTTACTTTTTTCTTTTACCAAAAAAATGTATTGAGTATCACATTTGACATTTGGTAGAAAAAAGATCAACTTCTCAGCAGAAAAAAAACCGGTCGAGAAATGGACAAGAAAACAACTAGTTTCGTCACACAAAAAGCCACGAATTTCAAAATTCAACATCAATCTCTTTCAAATCAGACTTAAAACCATTCAATAAGGTCTTTCATTGAGAAAAACGTCGTGGTTATTCAGATCTCCTTATTTATTTGATTTTGATTTTACATTCTCAAAAAAGATTTAATAAGTTGAAAAAATATTATATAATAGGTTGAAAAATTTGTCAAATGAATTACCAAAAAACCAAACAACATGTGACATTAAATGACAACAGACAAATAAAAATTAAAAGATATGATCAGAGGTCCTGAAATAAAAAGCGAAGAGTGAAGTAGTCAATATTCCGGCTTTCAAAATTTTTACTGTAATTTCATCCTTTGATATTTAGCAAAACGTATGAGGCGAAAGAGCAAAAACAAATCAGAATGCTACTATCTTTAAAGCAAAATGCTGTTAAGTACATCGAATCAAATCGTTTTATGTTGAACAATCTGACACTGTTTGCCACCAAGAAAAAGATTTTGCAGAAAACTAGAGAGAAAAAAGACCAAAAATGACGAATCCTTCATTTCGTAAAGCTAACAAAAGCATATGAAAACTAATGGAGACAAGTTAAAGAACCTTAATCTTTGCAATTAGTTCAATATCATCTTGAAAACGTCCATTAACATCTTTGCTTTAATGCAGTTAACGACAAGGCAAAAACTACCAAAAAATGGCGGCCGCTTTCAAAAAATCATTGACGATAGTTAAACATACAGGGTTTTTTAGCCGTTAAAATTTTAAAGAGACTTGTTAATATTGAGTATGAGAATTAATAAAAACAAGAACGAAAACGGACTGAACTCAAAAAACCATTGTTTTTTGACAAACAGATTTCAAGGCAAAACCTTTCGTGAGAACTAAAACAACTAAACAAAGTCAATGGGTTCGTTGTAAATAAACAGCTGGGAGTAGTATGTAATTAGACTTAAAAACAAGTCGAAATTAGAAACAAAGAAACGATACGAATAAGCGAAATTCAAAAATCAATTAATTTTTTCTCTGTTTGTCAGATTCTAAATCAAATTCGAAGTATTTCATTGACTTCAAACTATTAAATAGTTTTTTGATTAAAGGTCTGTTTATTCCATCAGTGACTATTCTTGTAATGAGTCTTATTTTATCTCAAGTAGATCGTCATAAACGGCGCATCAAAACTAGAAAGGGAGCAAACGAAAATACATATTGTCAAATCTTAAAAAAATTAATCCACTGATGTCATTTTTCTAATCAACTTATGCTTCGTTAGAAAGCCCAATGATACCTTTCACTACTGAGAACTAATCAATAAAAAACAATGGTAACCTCAGAAACTCACTAAACTGTAACAAAAAACTTAGAATCAGAACTAAATAAGAAAAAACAACATACTAAAGGTGGTATTAAGATTCAATTTTGGCTCCCTTTGGAACCCATTTGTCCTGTCAAATGTCAGTCCTAGTGTTCAAACCAAATACACAACAAAAAAGGTTGAACTCACAATCTCATCACAATTTTACAAAAGACTAATTTCAAGATCATGAGAAGAAAAAAAAACAGCGCAAAAAAATTAATATACATAACCATTTATGCTTTCATAAACGGTCAATGGGGCGTTTATTTAATTAAGTAAAGAGAAAACAAAAAAAAGTTTGCACGTGAGAGAAACTTATCTCTAAGGATTAGAACAAAAAATACAAACTTATCTCTCCCTTTCCAAATCAGTACGAAAGGTTCTGCTCCCTGAAATAAGTCAATCTTTTGCTTCAAATAATTTTCTAATTTTACCTAGTTCGCTGCTTCTATTTGATTTCTCATTAACGTTCAGAATTTGAAAGAAAAATTCAAGAAAGATAACACCCCCCAATATAATGGTAATAAGATAATAATATAATTTTGTCTATTTTAAAAAATATCCACAATGATACTAACAACCCGTACCTAACTCCAAATGCGTTTCAGTATTGGGCCAGTATAAATGCAATTCCTCGTCATTACTGAACCACAAACTGATTCATGTCACTTTTTTGACTTACCAGAAGTGCGTTCGTCCTGTTTTTACAATTGCCAGACTTGCACCCTTTCTGATTTTTCTCTGGCCAGACTGGCACCATTTCTGATTTCGTACTTGCCCAACTGGCATCAATTTTGATTTTTTTACTCAAATAAAACCTCAACAATAGCCGTAAAAAACATCGAGAAAAGCCGAAAAACGACAAAATTACCCGAAAAATCGTCAAAAATAGCCAAAACGAACGTAAAAAATAGACAAAAAAACGCCACAATATCCAAAGAAAATAGCCAAAAGACGTCAAAGGTATAAGGGAAACGTCAGAAAAGCCAAAAAAACTGATTCAGACTTAATAATACAGTTAGCACACATAATGAGGTATCTCATATCAACATTTGAGCCCAAAACATTCACTCCGCAAAAAGTTATTGAAGAACGAGCACTCTGCATGACCCAATTTTTTGGGGGTACACAGTCTGAAATGGTAAATAATTACCAAAATGTGCCAACTCATAACAATATTTGAGCCCAAAACATTTGCTCAACAAATATTTGTTAACAAAAGAGCTTTGGGCATGACTAAATTTTTCGAGGTACACAGTCTGAAATTGTGAATAATTCACATAATTCTGAATGAATCGGACCTAGACCTGGTTCATTAGAATTGCAGTGAACTGAGCTTAAAAATCAAATGATCGACTCAATATTCTGAACAGTGGTTTGAGAAACATCGGTCTCCGAGCATAGCGCAAGTTGACCCGTTTTAATACCAGTTACCCTGTACTCGTTTGTTAAGTTTTGACCACAGACTATAGTTTAACTAACTTGTGGCAAGAGCGGCTTTTTTACTAGCTCGAACCCAGGGATGGAACATATTTCACTAAAATTTTTGCCCTGACTATCTTCGGGTCGAGACATTACAACTCTGTGAAATGTAAGTTTTGTTAAATTCCGGTCAAAAGTGGCCTGAATCAGCTACAAAACGGCCCAGAGCACCAGAAAAAAAAACATCAATCGGCCCAGGTTTGGCCGAAAAAACAACAAACTCCACCGGTGTGCTAACCTACTGTTTGGTTTGCCCCTGGCATCATTTTATATCACCCGGAAAAGTGACTAAAAATAAACGCGAAAATCATGACACGTTATAAATTTTTTTGGGTTTCGGAATTTTCACTTGACTTTTAGTGAAATTTTAATTTACTCTTCGGAATGAAAAGTTAATTTACAATTCTATCTGCCAGAATTAGACCAATGCTGATTTTCAATGACGAAATTTGTGCCAATTATGATTTTCACTCAAAAATACGCCAACAATAGCTGTAAAAAACGTTAAAAAAAGCCAAAAAACGTAAGAAATAGCCGAAAACCGTCAAAAATATCCCGGGAAACGTCGAAAGTATTTATAGGACGTCAAAAGTATAAGGGGAAACATCAAAATAGCTTAAAAAACAATTTCAGGCCTAATAATATAGTCAGCACACATAATGAGCAAACTCATATCATTATTTGAGCCCAAAAGATTTGCTCAACCAAGTTTTTCTAACCAACGAGCTCTCGGCATGGCTAAATTTTTCGAGGTAAAAAGTCTGAAAATGTGAATAATTGTCAAAACTCTGAGTGAGTCGGACCTGGACCTGGTTTTAAAAAAAAGTAGTGAAATAAGCTTCAAAATCAAGTATATGCCTCTGTTTTTTGACCAGTGGTTTGGGAAATATTGGTGTCCGAGCATAGCGTAAGTTGACCCATTTTGATACCAGTCACCCTGTGCTCGTTTGTAAAATTATGACCATAAACTATAGATTAATTAACTGATGACGAGAGGGGCTCTTTTACTAGCTCGTACCCTGGGATAGAACCCATTTCACCAACAATTTTGCCCTGACCATCTTTGGATCGAGACAATACAACTATCTGAAATGTAAATTTCGTGAAATTTGTGTCAAAGACGGCCCAGAA
Organism: Convolutriloba macropyga; assembly: GCF_964194025.1. Classification (NCBI taxonomy): domain Eukaryota; kingdom Metazoa; phylum Xenacoelomorpha; order Acoela; family Convolutidae; genus Convolutriloba; species Convolutriloba macropyga. The sequence continues at coordinate 56,168 of NW_027450727.1, read as the reverse complement.
CACCTGAAATAATCTAAATTGGCCTAGATTTGGACAAACAGACTCCACCAGTGTGCTAACTTACTGTTTGGTTTCCCCTATTATCATTTTATAGGGAAAAGTGACCAAAAATAAACGCGAAAATTGTGGCACGTTATAAAATTTTCTGGAATTCGAATTTTTCACTTCACTTTTTTGAAAAGTTAATTTACACTTAGGAATCGCTTGCCAAGTTTAATTCAAGTCTGATATGACTATTACACTTGATATTGTAATGATTCAGTACCAGTTTTCGTAGAAAGACTTGCATTTATGCTGATCCAGTACTGATAGGGTGGAACTTTTCATCAAAATCACAAGTAAATTTCTAATATAAACAATAATACTAAAACTGAACAGTTTTACTAAATATTTTACAATTCTATGCTGGATGGGCAATTTAATGATACCAGCACACTCTTACTATAAATTGATATATTGATAGGCCAAAATTCACCCAACAAAAAATGCTAGAGTGTATATATTTCATACCCACACTAAGTCGGAACAATTGTTTTCTCATGGAGTCTATTAGTCCAGACAGTACTTTTCTCATGACGTAATGGTTTTATGGCTGTCCTATTCTCAGTTTTAATCAGACCATTTCGATTCGAATTTCTTATACGTCTATCAAGACTTGATCTAAGTAGACTAAACAATACATTGTTCAATTATTTTGACAGTACTGATTATTGAACGACTACTCATTCGTTGCAATGTTCCAAGATGTGATGACCAGCATGTTAGACAACCACCCAACAGTCATAAGTTGACCTTAAAACTTTGAACTGTAGATAGTTGAATCATTTACTATGTTCGTTTAAACGTACAACTAATCGATCAACTAAATGCTTAATATGACAAAATGAACTGATTGTAACAGATCAGAATTTATTATTCTCATTGTTGAATTGAAATTCGACTAAATAAATTCAATTTCTATATATTTTTTATTGCTGTGCGTTAAGAGAAAAAGCAGTTTTTGAGAAATTTTATAGAAAAAAGTTTGCAGGACGAAAAACTTGCTAAAACAGAGTTATCTCTGTTAAACTGGTAAACAATGGCCAAAACGGAAGTGAGATTGGCTCTCCTGGGCGACTCGGGTAAGTTTAAGTTTTAAGTCTATCAACCCACTAAATTAAACTTCAAGTTGCATGACTGGAATTATTTAATTACTTTACGTATGATCAATTCTGTCCCGCCGCTCAAAGTTTTTTATGCCCCAGCTTTAAAAAATTTATGTTGCTATACGGCACGTTTCTATATATAAATAGTACGTGGGCGGGGGGTGTAAGTTATATACCCACTAAGCTGGGAAACAGAATAGATCAAAATTTAGTAAAGCCAAGAAATTAATTTTCATTACTTTCGATTTTAACTTTTTGGATTAGTGATCCTGTTTGTTGTTTGCAAACAGCCACTTTACTGTGGTCCGAAAAAAAGTAGTCCGGAACTAAATATGTAAACAAGCTGAGATTTTCTGAAAAATAGACCGTAAGGATGGCGTATAAATTTACAAAGGAAACCTGTCCTCTACTTTTGAACAGTAGCCTTTCTTCGATCAAAAACCATAGCTGCATATTTTTCCCGTATCAACATAAATAAAACTAATGAATGATCCATTCAAAAGTTTTCCAAAGAGTAAAAAGGCAAATAATAAAGTTTTGGACAGCTCATTAAAGTTAACGAATTTGGCCTCAAATATCATTTAGCTCTCATATGTCAGCTCGTTATAATTGGACCGTGATATACGAAATTTTAAAAAATTCTTAAATGTTGAAAAAATTGAATTCTGTAGTAAAATTGATTCGAACGCTCTTTTGGCATATCTTCTAGTTGAAACAAAAATTATATGTGGAGTGACAGATTTTCTAAAATAGTACCCGAAGCCGTTCAATTATTGAAATCATTATAAACGTAAGAAAATGATGAAGGAGCTTTAAAGTTACTAGCGAAATCAATTGAAGAGAGCTAAGTGTCCATTTAGGATCAGATTTGGCGAAGCTCAGCTGATTGCTGAGAAAACTCAAACACTAAGTTTCATGTTTCATAAACAACTTTCTCCGGCATCATTTTTGTACCGTGATCGAAGCGCCAGAGAAACTTCAAGGGCCAAAAAACTGAAAGCAGGATTGGCTAATCGGAGCAGGATTTCTAAGCACACCTAATAACAAACTCTAGAGAATAATTTAAACTGCGTTAGGATATATTTCAGCTCGAAATGAAATACAAATCATAATCAACTTAGACCCTATGAGTTGGTGAAGGCACAACAAGGGTGTCACGCTTTGGTCGTCATAGCCGGCCGGCTATTTTTGAAATACATTGGATAGCACTGAAAAAAATGGGCGTCTAGACCGATCCACATAAAATAATCAACACCAACCAAGAAAAGATTTGTGATTATGATGAAAACGCAAATGAAAAAACAACAATGTTACGGAAGAAGTTGAAAATATCGGAGAATGTAAATAAACCATAATAGAAGCAAATTTCCTGATTGATCTAGTTAAAAAAACTCAAACAAACAACCCCTTTTCTGAAAGACAGTGTTATATTTGAATTTAGCGAACAGAGTTAGAGTAGTGTCGCGAATACACTATCTCAAAAGTTATACAGGAATCGCGAAGCGAATCCGTAAATAAGCGTGTTTTACTAGATTTGCTGAATGGAATCGCGGTGCGAATCCAAGCTAGAATTTGACTTGAGTAATTTAAGAGCGTTTACAGAAGCAACTTGAATTCAGATTGATAATCGAGATTATGATTACTTATAATAAAATACTGTGAACAAAATATGAAAAAATTTAGTAGACTAGCGGGAACATATTTATACGTGAATAATAAGAAGTCATCACCTTAGTTATGATATGTATGATATGAATATTAAAATAGAGGGTAGATTGATAATTAGGTACACATAAAGGTTTCGATATATATATATATATATATATATATATATATATATATCGGTATTCATATGAATCACATTTCCCCCATGACAGAAAAATTTTAAATGCATTTACAATTTTAAAATCAACACAAAGAAATACTAAATTGGTTGAGCACAACATAAAGTAGAATGGAAAGGTATTGCAAAATGTTTAAGTTTAATGAACAACAAGATTAAAGTATATGCAAAGCACATGTAGGTGATTATTGTATTGAGAAATTGGAATAGCAATTACCGCGCAATAAATTAGAAAATCCAAATAAGATTGGATTTGCAGAGCGAGTACATTGTAAAATTATAGCATGTATATGAACAAAATGAGAGAAAGAATTTCAATTGCACGTGCATAACGAAGTGGATTCGCGGAGCGAATACATGAACAAATTATAAATTGAAATTAAACAGCAAATGAAATAAATTACGTTAGATATACACATTGAAAAAGGGAAACGCAAGGCAAATGCATAAAGGAAATGTGATGCTGTAGTTTATCAAAGTTTGCAAAGTTTTAACTTCTCAATAGATTTCATTTTCAGCGTCCCACACTGACATTTCACGTTCCTGTTCATATTCATAATATCTGATTCGGGGATCAGGTGGTGAAGTCTGTCCTAATTGCAGATCAGGTCGGGGTGGTGATGGAATTCTTGACTGCTCTGCATCTTGAATAAGTGCAACTACGGAATTTTCGGTTGTAAGACCTTTCTTGTCCTTCTTGGTTTTTCGTTTGTTTGGTTTCGCTGAGTTTGTAGAAGCCAAGGATCTGGTTGGGGAAATATCCACTTCGGTAAAACCGTAGAACTCGGTTCGTTTTCGTTTACGGCCTTCAGTTTGGTCTTCAGAACTAGGGGGTATGGATGATGTCTGTGGAGCTTGTGGGGTAGGTGCAGGTGGAGCCGGTACAATTGGAATTAATGGTTGGTCTGAATTAACTCGTTGCGTTCTTGTTCGATTCATTTGGATTAGTGTTGCAACGACGTTTAAGTTGTGGCTTGACTGGTTTACGCACTGTCAAAGCACGTGAAACATTTGAATTCACTGATGAGACCACAGATGTAGTATCACGTTGTCGGTGTCGGATCTTTATTTCGCCCCTTTTTTGTTTCCTCGGGTCGTTACTGTGCTTAGCAATCTTGGTTTCTGTTGTTTGTTCATATGGCGCGGGGCGTCGTTGCGCATATGTCCAGAGGTTCGTAGATCTTTCGGCTCTCGTTCCAAATTTTGCAAGGTCACTGTCACGAACTTTTACTGGGGGTCGTCCTGGCTCGTTAATTATGGTTGTTGTTGGCGATGACTTCGTCACAAATGATCCTGGTTTAAGGACCTCATAGAGACCTGCTAGTTGTCAATTTGCTCGCTTCTTGTTTGGGAGTTTTCGGGCCAATTTAACGTTGAGTGACTGTTCCGTTCGAGGTATAGGGTCTGTGAGTTGCGGGTGGGTAATGAATCGGGATTCCTTGTTATCAGAATTGCAATAACGCTGGCCTGCGTCTAATGATGACTGGCACATGTTTTTTCCGACCTCCGTGTCACTTCTCTTAAGACTGAGCCATCCAGCTTCATCCAGGAAATCATCAGCAGGAACTGTATCAGCATCTAAATAGTGATTAATAATTTTTTCATAAGTTAAATTTAAACTTGATGGAACTGTGCTAATATTCCTTAAAGGAGTATTTGCAGGACGGCCGAAATGAGCTTCAAACGGTGTTATCTTTGTCGTTTTCTGTTTTGTTAACCGTAAATCAGAAACTATTTGTTTAATCGCTTTGGACGTTGAGAATGTATCTTTATTTTCAGCTTTCATACAAGATAAACGTCCTTTTATTGTTTGGATCATTCGCTCCACCAATCCAATAGCTCTATGATCACCAACCGGAGCGTCGAGAATGTTAATAATATTTTCATTACAGTAGTTCGTAACTTGTTTACCTACAAGACAAGTTGCTTGGTCTAAACGTATCGTTCGCGGGATTCCATGAGTATATGCGTAGTCACGGAGAAATTTTACTACATTTACCCCATTAGCATTGTCAAATATTCTAACTGTCGGATACTTGGAATAACGATCAATACATGTTATGAAATAAAAATCTTTATCTTTATCGTTAATTATCGGACCCCCAAAATCAATTTGTATTTCTTCATTAGGTTCTTGACAAGCTTTGTGTGGATGCCATTTAGATTTTGGAATAATAGGTTTGAGATTCTTACCAATATCCGTACACGGAACGCAATCTGAAGTTTTGGCCAAGATTTCCCTGTGCATGTATGGCCACCATGCGTATTGAGAAATGGAGATCATTCCCCAGCTACCGGGATGTGTCATGTGATTGGATTCTAGCACAGCTTCTTTGATTGAGTTTGGTATAGAAACACGTTGGTCGACACAGAGGCAGCCGGATTTTACATGAAGATCCGTCCAGAAGGAATGTATGTACGGGCTGACCTCTTTACATCGGGCCTCGTCGTCCTGGATGACGCAGTCCCGAATTTCCTTCAGCACCGCGTCCTTGCCGGTGAGAACTGCGAGGAATGGCTTTGTAAACAGTTGGTTGAGATTATTCTCAAAGATCTCCTCCCGGGATAGCTCAATGTCATGATCTTCGGGTGATGATGAGGCTTGGGTGTTGCTGGGTCTGGCGCTTGTAGTTGTTATTGGTGTAGATTGGGTGCGGAATGTCACTCTTGGGGTTTGTGGCGAAGCGAGGGGATTATTTTGCGATGCTTCGTTTGCTGACTTTGTGATATGTTGTACTTTTTGCTTGAAATTTGCGGTTGCATTACAATGAAAATTTTGCGACTGAATTTGCGATGCGAGTGCAGTATCAGATTTGAGCAAGTGATTTGCGTGGCAATTAAAGCAAGAAATGAATTTTGAATTGTAATTATTTACTTGTGCTCGAGTAGTGAGTGAATTATTTGAGGCATTTGAATTATGCGTGCTACTTTTAGCAGGTTTGCAAGAGTGGACGCGCGTCTTGTGTACTTGTAATTTTTATTTGCTGTTCGTGTGCCACTTATGGAAAGGAATTTTATTTGAGTGCTTAAATAAAGATGTAATTGCGTCGCGAATGCGGGCAATTGTTGCTACCATGAATTCCTCATCATATTGAGTGATGCTTTTTGCTTTTTGATTCGGTTGACGCGAAATATAATCAACTAAACCCATTCTAGTGCCAGGAATATGCTCTATATTAAAATCAAAGGGTAACAAACGATCGATCCATCGTGTTAATCTGCTATTGTAGGATTTATTGGAACGGTGAGATTTTAAGACTGAAAGAAGTTCTCTGTGGTCTGTCAAGACTGTAAAATTCTTCCCAGATAAATAATATTTAAAATATTCAATGGCCCAAACCACACCAAGCAATTCTAGTTCATTTATACTATAACGTTCTTCATTGCTATTAAGAAAACGAATTGCAAGAGCCACCGTTTTCGACCCTTCACAATCTAGTTGCTCAAGCGCAGCGCCTAAAATTTGGCAAGATGCGTCACATTTGATTCGCGTTTCCATTGTCGGGTTAAATTGACTTTTTTTCTGTAGCGTTAGCAATGGCAGTTTTGATATGCTCGAAATGTGTTTGGTGATTTTCATTCCAAATAAATTTTTCACTTTTCTTTAATAAAGGCCGAAGAGGGTGGCATATTTTGGCAAGATTAGGAATAAATTTACTTAAATGATGAACGCTACCTAGGAATGATCGTAATTGTTTCAATGTTTTAGGAGCTTTGATGTCAGCAATTGCTGCTGTTTTAGACTCTATAGGTTTAACACCACTTTGTGAAAATGTGAAACCAAGCCAATTTTTCTGATGTTTTGCGAAGTGACATTTACTTAAATTAATTCGGAGATTATCAGCCTCGAGTTTCTGCAGGCAGTTGTAAACGTATTTGAGGTGCGATTCCTTATTACCTTTGCTAACCACAATTATATCATCAAGAAAACAGTATGTGTTAGACAAACCAACCAGTGTGTAATCCATCGCCTTTTCAAACTCTGCCGGCATATCCGTAAGACCATAAAATTCCGTTTTAAAACGATACGTACCCGTTGCGTCGCCACAAATGATATTGAAATTACAATGTCGTGCGGTATCCGGATGCAAGTTTAATTGACTATATGCGTATTTTAAGTCAATCGTCGAAAACTAAACATCTGCTCCATGATTAGAGTCATAAATGTGTTGTGAAATCGAATCGATAAGGCTATCTATATTTGGCACTTGATACGTATTTTTGTGTATTGCTTTGTTCAAAGCTTTCGAATCAAGAGCTAACTTTACGGATTTGTCCTTCTTAACTGTGATTACGATAGGAGAAATAAAGTTTTTGTCAGAGCATTCTTGTAGTTTTTCAATATGTCCTTGTTCTGAAAATTTCTTCAACTCGACACATACCTTGTCTAACAGATTTATAGGAACACGACGACCTTTTTGGTGTGATGGGGTATAGTTTCTATAAAATTTTTGAACGAACCATATGTACTCTGGACTTACCAATTCTGGAGATTAGGTCAGGAAAATCAATTGCAATCTGTTTTTTGATTGGACAGTTTTCTTGTTCTACCTGGTTGATTGTTGTTTGATTATTTGATTGTTGAATTGAGAGTCCGAGAGCAGAAACAAATCTCTAACCAACAGTGGGCGATGACCATCCGTCACTACTTGAATTTCTATTGGATTCGCGTACCAATTTTTGCTTTGAATCGAAGTGTGAAGAATGCCGAGCGTATGAATAGGCTCGTTAGAGAAATTTTTCAATTGTTTGGGATTCGCCTCGCGTATCCACTTCGAATTTGAGTCTTGGGAAACAATTGAATTTGCCAATGATTCATTTATTATTGTGCATACGCTACCCGAATCCAGCAAGACATTCGTTGCTGTATTTCCAAGCACTACAGTAAGATTGATCGCTTCCACAGAAGTTGTGAAGTCTGTCCAGAATACTGCAGCTACACAATTATCTTCATCTGATGAGTAGTTTGATTCCAAATCGGGGTCAAAATCAGCCAAAATTTGATTGACGTCCTCAGCTTGGTCATCTTTTTCTACATTTTTGACCCGTGGCTTAGGTTTTGGGTACGAATTGGGGTCTTTAGGTTTTCGACAAAACCTTTGCGAAGTGATTCTCAATGCCACAGTTATTACATTTCTTTCCTCGGGCAGGACATCTATTGCGGTGTTCAGGAGTCCAATTCATTCCACAGAAATGACAAGTTGTGGGCTTTTTCCGTGCGGTGATGTTCATAGTGGAAAAGGGAGTAGCATTCGCGATGCGCATCCGTTGTACTTGATTAACGGTTGAGTTGAACTCAGTTTTGTTTGCGTTCATTTTGAGTTGATTGAGGGTACCCATTTCAATTTTGATTGCTATTGCTAATGCTTTGTCGGGTTCGACCGCTTCTTTTAGAAGTTCTTTTTGAATATCTTCATTTTGCATGTTTGCGATGAAAACGTCTCTGATTATAGTATCCCCCTTTTTCTCCTAGATCACAATTCGCCGAAAGTTCTTTGAGATGACCATAGAATTTCTCAATCGGTTCTCCCTTTTGCTGTTTCCGTGTAAGAAAGAAATATCGGTCAAAAGTTATGTTGAATGAAAGTTATATTCAAAACATCCCAAAATTTTTTTGTTGAAATTTCATCTAGATTGACAGTCGAGTTTTTCGAATTAAATACTCGTCGCCCTTCCGTTCCCAGACTCAAGTACACCAATGAAGATGCTTTTCGATCACAGAGTTTCCACGGTTTATCTCCGCATAATATGCCTACCGCTTCAATGCGTTGACAATGATTCTTCCACGCTATTTTGCCTCTTCGTTACGGGTGCGTCGATCTCGTTCTGATTGTGCTGTCGGGTTTTCGACTGCGTCTTCATAAGCCGGTTCAGGAGGCAGAATAACATTCTCTGGAGGATCGGCTAATAGAACATCCACTTCAATTCCTTCGCGAGCAAGAATTGCAAGTTTTAGTTGCGTCCTCCAATATTCCCATCGAAGTGGGGGCTCTAGGGTTGCCTTTTCCCAGATGGGTTGAATTCCGAGTGGAGATTTGCCGCTGTCCTTTATTGTTGACTGCGCCATGTTATATTTGAATTTAGCTAACAGAGTTAGAGAAGTGTCGCGAATACACTATCTCAAAAGTTATACAGGAATCGCGAAGCGAATCCGTAAATAAGCGTGTTTTACTAGATTTGCTGAATGGAATCGCGGTGCGAATCCAAGCTAGAATTTGACTTGAGTAATTTTAGAGCGTTTACAGAAGCAACTTGAATTCAGATTGATAATCGAGATTATGATTACTTATAATAAAATACTGTGAACAAAATATGAAATAATTTAGGAGACTAGCGGGAACATATTTATACGTGAATAATAAGAAGTCATAACCTTAGTTATGATATTCATGATATGAATATTAAAATAGAGGGTAGATTGATAATTAGGTACACATAAAGGTTTCGATATATATAGGTATTCATATGAATCACATTTCCCCCATGACAAAAAAATTTTAAATGCATTTACAATTTTAAAATCAACACAAAGAAATACTAAATTGGTTGAACACAACATAAAGTAGAATGGAAAGGTATTGCAAAATGTTTAAGTTTAATGAACAACAAGATTAAAGTATATGCAAAGCATATGTAGGTGATTATTGTATTGAGAAATTGGAATAGCAATTACCGCGCAATAAATTAGAAAATCCAAATAAGATTGGATTTGCAGAGCGAGTACATTGTAAAATTATAGCATGTATATGAACAAAATGAGAGAAAGAATTTCAATTGCACGTGCATAACGAAGTGGATTCGCGGAGCGAATACATGAACAAATTATAAATTGAAATTAAACAGCAAATGAAATAAATTACGTTAGATATACACATTGAAAAAGGGAAACGCAAGGCAAATGCATAAAGGAAATGTGATGCTGTAGTTTATCAAAGTTTGCAAAGTTTTAACTTCTCAATAGATTTCATTTTCAGCGTCCCACACTGACATTTCACGTTCCTGTTCATATTCATAATATCTGATTCGGGGATCAGGTGGTGAAGTCTGTCCTAATTGCAGATCAGGCCGGGGTGGTGATGGAATTCTTGACTGCTCTGCATCTTGAATAAGTTCAACTACGGAATTTTCGGTTGTAAGACCTTTCTTGTCCTTCTTGGTTTTTCGTTTGTTTGGTTTCGCTGAGCTTGTAGAAGCCAAGGAACTGGTTGGGGAAATATCCGCTTCGGTAAAACCGTAGAACTCGGTTCGTTTTCGTTTACGGCCTTCAGTTTGGTCTTCAGAACTAGGGGGTATGGATGATTTCTGTGGAGCTTGTGGGGTAGGTGCGAATCCAAGCTAGAATTTGACTTGAGTAATTTAAGAGCGTTTAAAGAAGCAACTTGAATTCAGATTGATAATCGAGATTATGATTACTTATAATAAAATACTGTGAACAAAATATGAAATAATTTGGTAGGCTAGCGGGAACATATCTATACGTGAATAAAAAGAAGTCATAACATTAGTTATGATATGTATGATATGAATATTAAAATAGAGGGTAGATTGATAATTAGGTACACATAAAGGTTTCGGTATATATATACATATATATATATATATATAAGTTTGAAACACATCGCTCGGTTGGTATCTTGGTCTAAACAGTCTGTAGCTTCGCAAATACATTTTCGTCTTAAAGATTACGGTGAACAAGGGTGAAAACCAAAAAAAAATAAAGAACGTAGACATAAACTGATTAAAAATGAAAATCATGGCTTTTCCATATCTTATCGTTAATAGCGTTAACACCGATCATCACATTCATCTTTGTTTTGTAATTGCATGCTTGTTTCTCACACTGAAAGTATCTTGTATTCCGGAATGTTTTCTTGGATGCTTTAGAAAGTCAGCATTTGAAAAGTTCTGTGTTAACTTATCGATACAAGTTATCAATTTAGTTCAATTGCTCTTTTGTTGTGAACTTGCTCTAAATTTTTCCGACCCCTCTTGAGGTATTGAGGGGGGAGGAACTATATACTCAAATGGGTTTTTTTTGTTCAGTCGTTTTTGGCCGATCGATATATTCATCGCAGAGAGTTGAGACTGTTATCATTAGAAAGCTTGTCCAGCGTAGAATATGGAACTGAAAAGATTTTTTTTATTTTTCTTTTTGACAGGGAGATATCGAGGATTAAATTTTCGAGAAAATAGAGTGAATTCCGTTGATTTCATTCACTTTTTATCGGAATTTTTTTACTAAAATTTCGCCAATTTTGATAAAAATTAATGAAATTTTTCAAGAAAATGTTGTTGAATTTACGTTTAAAGACAAAATAAATTGTCGGCTATTTTCATTGAATTATTTTGTCACAAATTCCGTCTAAATATTTCACAAAATTCAGACTTTTTCATCAAAAACAGCACGAAATAAGTTTCTTTAGTCCACTCTGATTCAATTTGAAGGAAGTGCACACCCAAACACCACTAACACAATCTTTGTAGACTAAAAAGGGGGCTAATTCGAATTCAAATTCCGTTGAGAGTGCTCTGTAAATAAAAATTTGCCGTTTTTTGCTAGCTTTATTCGATGATTATCAAAAACGCAGCATTTATTTTTGATTTTTTAACTAACAAAACATCTATATCAATGTTATTCCAAAAATTAAATATTCTTAGTGGACAATCAACATTAGCAGGACTAGTTCTGTACCTATCTTGGACCGTTACAATCCTAAAGTAATTCGGATTGTCGTCAGTCGGTTTTTAAAAAAAAATTCGATTTTTTGATATTAAATAATTAACAGAACATTTCAAATCAAAACTCACTCGTGATAGGTCCTATTGGCTTGCTCATTAGCTCGAAATTATTTTATCTAGTTGATTGCTTGAAAGCTTATGGTCTTTTTGACTTTTAAAATATTTAATTTTTAAATAAAAAATGGCGTTTTGAATTTTGCCTCCATTTTTCTCTTATTTTGGTCAACTTGTAGCTTAGTGTCAGCAATCAAAGAGTGCTCCATTCTTTCGGCTGAATTTAGTCTGTATTGCGGTTTTACGGCTTAAATTATGGTGTTTTGGCTTGGATACTACTAGATTTCACAAGTTTTTTTTTAATTTTTAGTTATTTGCCCATTTTTCATGTTTTCTAGTTTTGTAAAATTATCACGTTATTGTCAGTTCATATATCACATTTTTGGCGTTCAAAATAACGTACAACACAATTGATAATAAATAAATCCTTAAAGATATAGATTGTTGTTCTTTGCGCTTCGACAGTACTTTCTCGAAGAATTTAATTGAATTTTTTAAATTTTGTCTTTAACCTTCGTTTTTACTTTGTCTTTTTAGTCGTATTTAATTTCTTGTACAATGACACGGTTTGATTGGTTTTTCCTGGACGAATTGATGAGCCGATGTTATGATATTAGAAGATAGATAATGTGCTTTCTTGACTTTGAAAACAATTGTTTTCCAAAATGAAAAAAAAAACATTTCTTCCATCTGTTCCTCATTTGGTAAACATTTATGCCAAAATTGTGGATGAGTGGGGTCGGAACCTTATGCGCGATCGCACATTGCCGAGCCGCCTTGTTTTTGTTCATGTTTCAAACGGGATAGTTCACTTTACCTTTGTGCTATAAGCGTTTATATAAAAAGACTTGTTTGCTCACGTATACAATTCTTCGTTTTGTTGTTCTTATGGCTTTGAACTTGAGTTTAGTTGTTCAATCTGTTTTCATGATTAAAATGTTTGAAGATCGAGATTTTCATTAAACCTTAGGTTGAATGCTCGCTCAACGTTGCCAATTTCGTAAATCGATAATTAAAATTTGCTCTCTGAATTATTTTTAGCACTTATTTTGTTCGCTTTTATCTCGAATTGAAGCATACAAATAGCCGGTACAAAATTACGAAGTTATTGAAAAAATTCAAAAATGTCAGAAATAGGCCGCTTTTTCAGATATATTTGAGTGGTTTCTTCTGACTGAGCCATTTTGTACCTGCTGTTTGCATGCTTGAATTTGCGTTGCAAATATACTAGATAACTGCTGGAGTTAACTCGCGGAGCAACTTGTTGTTCCGACCCCTCTTGAGGGGCGAGGAACTATATACTCAAATGGGTTTTTTTGTTCAGTCAATTTTGGCCGATCGATATATTCATTGTAGAGAGTTGAGGCTGGTATTATTAGAAAGCTTGTCCAGCGTAGAATATGGAATTAAAAAGATTTTTTTATTATCGTTTTTGACAGTGAGATATCGAGGTTTAAACCTTCGAGAAAATAGAGTGAATTCCGTTGATTTCATTCATCTTTTTCGGAATTTTTGACTAAAATTTCGCAGATTTCCATAAAATGTAATAAAATTTTTCAAGAAAATATTGTTGATTTTACGTTTAAAGACAAAATATATTGTCGGCTATTTTCATTGATTTTTTTGTCACAAATTCCGGCTAAATATTTCACATTTCAAAAGAAGTGCACAACCAAACACCACTAACACAATCTTTGTAGACTGAAAATGGGGCTAATTCTACTTCAAATTCCGCTGAGAGCGCTCTGTAAAGAAAAAACTTTGCCGTTTTTTGCTAACTTTATTCGATGATTATCAAAAAAGCAGCATTTATTTTTGATTCTTTAATTGACAAAATATCTATATCAATGACATTCCAAAAGTTAAATATTCCTAATGGACAATTAGCATCAGCAGGACTAGTTCTGTACCAATCTTGGACCGTTACAATCCAAAAATAATTCGGATTGTTGTCAGTCTGTTTTTTATTAAAAAAATTTCGATCTTTTTTATATTAATCAAGTAACAGAACATTTCGAATCAAAGCTCACTAGTGATAGGTCCTATTGGTTTCCTTATTAGCTTGAATTTATCTCCTAATTAATTCATCTAATTGATTGCTTGAAAGCTTATGGTCGATTTGACTATTAAAGTATTTGATTTTTAATTAAAAAATGGCTTATTGAACTTTGCCTCCTTTTTTCTCTTAATTTGGTCAACTTGTAGCTTAGTGTCAGCAATCAAAGAATGCTCCTTCTTTCTGCTGAATTCAAATTTAGTCTTTATTGCGTTTTTACACCTCAAGTTGTGGTGTTCTGGCTTTGATACTACTAGATTTCACAAATTTTTTTTTTAATTTTTAGGTATTTGACCATATTTCATGTTTTCTAGTTTTGTCAAATTATCAGGTTATTGTCAGTTCATATACAACAATTTTCGCGTTGAAGATAACGCACAATTGACACTATTTAAATCCTTAAAGATATAGATTGTGGTTCTTTACCAGTTAGACAGTAATTTCTCAAAGAAGAATTTAATTGAAATTTTTTTAATTTTGTCTTTAACTGTCGTTTTTACTTTGTCTTTTTAGTCGTATTTAATTTCCTGTACAATGACCCGGTTTGATTGGCTTTTCCTGGAAGAGTTGATGAGCCGATGTTATGATATTAGAAGATAGATAATGTGCTTTCATGACTTTGAAAACAATTGTTTTCCAAAATGAAAAAAAAAAACATTTCAATTTCGCAATTTTGTTTCTTTTATTGTCTGTTTGTTACCTGATCTCGTTAATTAAAGGCCAACGATGACATTATTTTGTCAAGGGAAGGTGTTAAAAGGGATTGGTGTCACAAAATATAATGTTTTTTTAACGAATTCGTTATGACTTTACTGGCTTCCACAAGGGTTTTTTACAAAAAAAAAGTAAATGAAGTTTTGATTTCTGTCATACTTGACGTTCTTTTTGAAGACGTAAGACATATTGTGGATAAGTGCAGGTCTTAGGGGCTTCCTTTGGAAGAATAGACGAATCTATTTAAATTTTTCATTTTGTAATTAATGGCTTTTATGTCTTTGGAAATAAATTTTTCTCGAAATAAACAAGTATTACATAATTTTGCATCTGTTTTGTCTAATTGTTGCATATTTTCAAAATGAGCGGCCACATAATACATTATTGGTGTTCGCGAAGTTGCAATCGAACATTTTTTGGGGGCCAAAGTATGGCTTTACGGCTTCCAAAGCATTTTCCGTCAAGTTTTAATTGGTTTTTAGTTTGTTGTCTATTTGCTGTTCTTTTGTAGCTGCATAAAAAATTGAATACCAAGAGTTCTTAATTCCCTTCTATAGAGGCATTGGTAATTGTAAACCTATCGGATGTTTTAGTTGATTGCTATTGGTTTTCATTACTTTGAAATTAATTGTTTTTTTTTTTTAAAAACTTTCACCGAATTTTCTCACTTTAAAAATTCTGTTCTTTTTTGTCTAATTGTTACAAAGCTTTATTATGAACTGGTGAATAACCATGTTTTGGTGATTTACAAGTCATTTTGTTTATTTTCAGTTTTATCTGACGCTATTTTGGCTTTGTTATTATGTTTTGTTTTTTAAAACGGACATAAATTTTTTGATGTAATTAATGTTTGTTATTGTTGTTCGATTTTGCCGTTCGTCTTCGCTCGCTTTCTTATTATCGGCATATCTCATCAATCTAATGCACCATTTTTCACTCCACTGAGTTATTTGCTTTGGAGGCTATCTTTTCGTTCGTGCACCAGTTTTTTTTATAAAAATACTTGATTTTTTTTTGTGTTTTTCCATCTAATCCTCATTTGGTAGACAATTATGCCACAATTGTGGATGAGCGGGGTCGGAACCTTATGTGCGATCGCACATTACCGAGCCGCCTTGTTTTTGTTCATGTGTCAAACAGGTTAGTTCACTTTACCTTTGTGCCTTAGGCGTTTATATAAAAAGACTTGTTTGCTCATGTATACAATTCTTCGTTTTGTTGTTCTTATGGCTTTGAACTTGAGTTTAGTTGTTCAAAGTGTGTCTTTTATTGAGTTTCATATATATACTGTTGTTTGTTACATACTCGGATGTTTTCACTTTATCCGATTACTTACAGGTTTTTCATTTCCGTTTTCATCCTAATCACAAATCTAATTTGTTTTGTTAGGTCTTTATGTGGGTCGTTCTTCACTCCCATTGTTTAGTGCTGTCCAATTTCTTTCGGAAATAACCGGCTGGCTATCAGGGTCAAAGCACGACGCCCACAAAGCGCGAACGCCAACTCGCCGGTTCGAATTTCTTTATGCATTAGGTGTGCATAGAACCCTTGCTCTTATAAGCCAATAAATTGCGTATTTCGATTCTTTCCAAGATTAACCCGTCCTTAATTTTTGGCCCCTGAAAATTCGCTTGAATTTCGATCACGTAACACAAATACGAGGGCAAAAATTGATATGAAAAATCTGCCGGCTATGTTAATCTGCCGGCTATGTTTGAAAATTAATTGAATTTTTTGTGTTTTTCCATCTAATCCTCATTTGGTAGACAATTATGCCAAAATTGTGGATGAGCGGGGTCGGAACCTTATGTGCGATCGCACATTACCGAGCCGCCTTGTTTTTGTTCATGTGTCAAACAGGTTAGTTCACTTTACCTTTGTGCCATAGGCGTTTATATAAAAAGACTTGTTTGCTCATGTATACAATTCTTCGTTTTGTTGTTCTTATGGCTTTGAACTTGAGTTTAGTTGTTCAAAGTGTGTCTTTTATTGAGTTTCATATATATACTGTTGTTTGTTACATACTCGGATGTTTTCACTTTATCCGATTACTTACAGGTTTTTCATTTCCGTTTTCATCCTAATCACAAATCTAATTTGTTTTGTTAGGTCTTTATGTGGGTCGTTCTTCACTCCCATTGTTTAGTGCTGTCCAATTTCTTTCGGAAATAACCAGCTGGCTATCAGGGTCAAAGCACAACGCCCACAAAGCGCGAACGCCAACTCGCCGGTTCGAATTTCTTTATGCATTAGGTGTGCATAGAACCCTTGCTCTTATAAGCCAATAAATTGCGTATTTCGATTCTTTCCAAGATTAACCCGTCCTTAATTTTTGGCCCCTGAAAATTCGCTTGAATTTCGATCACGTAACACAAATACGAGGGCAAAAATTGATATGAAAAATCTGCCGGCTATGTTAATCTGCCGGCTATGTTTGAAAATTAATTGAATTTTTTGTGTTTTTCCATCTAATCCTCATTTGGTAGACAATTATGCCAAAATTGTGGATGAGCGGGGTCGGAACCTTATGTGCGATCGCACATTACCGAGCCGCCTTGTTTTTGTTCATGTGTCAAACAGGTTAGTTCACTTTACCTTTGTGCCATAGGCGTTTATATAAAAAGACTTGTTTGCTCATGTATACAATTCTTCGTTTTGTTGTTCTTATGGCTTTGAACTTGAGTTTAGTTGTTCAAAGTGTGTCTTTTATTGAGTTTCATATATATACTGTTGTTTGTTACATACTCGGATGTTTTCACTTTATCCGATTACTTACAGGTTTTTCATTTCCGTTTTCATCCTAATCACAAATCTAATTTGTTTTGTTAGGTCTTTATGTGGGTCGTTCTTCACTCCCATTGTTTAGTGCTGTCCAATTTCTTTCGGAAATAACCAGCTGGCTATCAGGGTCAAAGCACAACGCCCACAAAGCGCGAACGCCAACTCGCCGGTTCGAATTTCTTTATGCATTAGGTGTGCATAGAACCCTTGCTCTTATAAGCCAATAAATTGCGTATTTCGATTCTTTCCAAGATTAACCCGTCCTTAATTTTTGGCCCCTGAAAATTCGCTTGAATTTCGATCACGTAACACAAATACGAGGGCAAAAATTGATATGAAAAATCTGCCGGCTATGTTAATCTGCCGGCTATGTTTGAAAATTAATTGAATTTTTTGTGTTTTTCCATCTAATCCTCATTTGGTAGACAATTATGCCAAAATTGTGGATGAGCGGGGTCGGAACCTTATGTGCGATCGCACATTACCGAGCCGCCTTGTTTTTGTTCATGTGTCAAACAGGTTAGTTCACTTTACCTTTGTGCCATAGGCGTTTATATAAAAAGACTTGTTTGCTCATGTATACAATTCTTCGTTTTGTTGTTCTTATGGCTTTGAACTTGAGTTTAGTTGTTCAAAGTGTGTCTTTTATTGAGTTTCATATATACTGTTGTTTGTTACATACTCGGATGTTTTCACTTTATCCGATTACTTACAGGTTTTTCATTTCCGTTTTCATCCTAATCACAAATCTAATTTGTTTTGTTAGGTCTTTATGTGGGTCGTTCTTCACTCCCATTGTTTAGTGCTGTCCAATTTCTTTCGGAAATAACCGGCTGGCTATCAGGGTCAAAGCACGACGCCCACAAAGCGCGAACGCCAACTCGCCGGTTCGAATTTCTTTATGCATTAGGTGTGCATAGAACCCTTGCTCTTATAAGCCAATAAATTGCGTATTTCGATTCTTTCCAAGATTAACCCGTCCTTAATTTTTGGCCCCTGAAAATTCGCTTGAATTTCGATCACGTAACACAAATACGAGGGCAAAGCTTGTTATGAAAAATAAAACTTGATGATGTACCTGTCTAAACAATTAGCTGAGTTTCGCCGCCACAATGATTAACGAATAAACTTTTTTGTTGAGTACTAAATATATTGCAAAAATGTACTTGTTATCCCTTTTTCAGGTGTTGGCAAGACCAGTTTGATCTGGCGCCTGACGAAAAAGAACTTCGACAGTAGCCAGTTTAGTCCAACAGTGGGAGCCTCTTTCTTCATGCACTCGGTGGCAATTGAGGATAAAGTGTATGAGGTGCAGATATGGGACACAGCTGGACAGGAACAGTTCCACAGGTGGGAATCCAGTTGGATCCAGTTATTGTCACGAGCAGGCGGGGGGAGGGGGGGGGGAGATACTCTAAATAGACTTTACAATGCCTGTGAAACATTCTTCTAATGTGAATTTCTGGTCTCAATTAAATTGCTCTCAGCCGCCCTGACGAAAAAGATTATTCCTCTCTATTAGGAAATCATGCCAAATTCTATGATTGTTTGAAAGCGGAGCATGGACAGCATAACTGCCATTTAAATGAACACTGTTAAAATGTATTTGCAATATCATCTAAAGGCAATAAAAAGTACTTAAAAAATAGGCCACTTTTTCCGTAAATTGTCTTGTAAGCGTATCGAGACACCCCTAACTCCCCGGATTAAAGCTTTACAGTAAATCAGCACTGATTCATAGTATTTTTACAATCTGTATGTTTTTACTATGATTATATTCTGACCATGCCACTTTTATCATGGAAATTCTTACTTCAGATAAAAAAGCGCGAACTGTGCGGTGCAAAAATAGCGCTGATTTTTAGGATTGAGCAAATGGTTAGCAGACTTTTCTCTCTGATAAGCATTCGTATCATAGTAATATAGCTCGGCTTCTAAAAATTTGCTCTGATCGTGAACCAAATATGTTGGCAAAAACAAATATGTCCGTTCTCGCGCTGAGATTTTTCTGTGCCCTGTCCGAAAAAATACTTTGGCGGACATGACTAAATACATAGCAACTAATGACACAAACAAAACAATACATTCGGTTTTTCCGGTCATATAACTTTTGCGATCTTTTCCGTTTATCCCCCCCCCCCCCCCCCCCCCCCCCCCCGTATAGTAATTGCAACCCCCAGACACACGTGCCACATTTTTACACAATGATTTACTATGTAATGACACGTGCTCTGTAACTGGGGGCGCATAACCTACTGGGGGGCACAAACGGAAAAAATCCAACTTTTGTTTCAGTTTAGCCTCAACCTATTACAGAAATGCGCAGGCTGTGATAGTAGTGTTTGACATCACAAATTCGACCTCATTCCTCACTGCTCAGAAATGGGTGGGGGAATTGTTTTCCACTCAAAAAAAGTATTCAATCCTACTCATCGGCAACAAAGTTGACCTCCCAAACAGGTAACAAGAGTGTGGCTCAAAGCTTACTTCTATTAAGCCAAAAGTTATATTTTAATAAGGTATTCGAGGCTCATTATAGTTCAATTAACGGCCGAAAAAAGGCACTCAAGCGACCCTTAATTGTTTTTCAACAATTGCTATATTTACAGAACAAAATTTGTTCAGCATAAGTGCAATTCGAAAGCTGCTCATCGAGGGTAGAGTAACTTTTTTTAAAAGTCCGCTCTCACTGAGTTCTTGTGGATAACTTTTTAAGTTTATTTGGCTAGTCTTTGAGCATTTTCGCCTATTTAAAACATCTTTCTTAAATTTTTTGTAAGTTAATTTTGCTAACTCTGAGTGAATTATACTTCTTCTTAAAACAAACCAAAAAGCTGAAATGGAATTGTCATAATCTCAAAACTGTTTTCTTTTAAATAAAATAAAGAAATTTTGGATTTGGCTATTAGAAGCGAATTTGTGCACCTTCGGCCATTTTTGAATCAAAAATGATTATATTTTTTGAATTTCGTACTCTTTCTTGAACGGAAAGTGTATTTAATTTCGTAGCTATAATATGTATCAACACTTATTGCAATGACATATAGCGATATTTAATATCATAAGCATCTCTTAAACTCCATACATTCTATGAGGTGTTGAGTTTGATACATTTCTGAGCATCCGAGTCCTAAGAAGTCAATTTTTGTCTATTTTCAGACTCATTTGTGTCGTATTATATAAAATCCAATTTCACGGTAGTTTTCAATGAACTTAAATGTAAAAGTGAGCGTTAAAATTTAAAGTGTTATATTTTTTGTTCCGTCTGTTTATATCCTACTTGGTCTAAGTTTGCACTAATTTAACAATACTTCAGATATCTTTGCACCATATTAGCACTTTTCTATCTATAAAGCCCTTTAAGTTCCTGTTACATTAAAAAAAAGATAAAAATCATGGGTTCCACTTTTTAGCAGATTAAACTAAGCTTAGGTTTTAAAATTTTGCTTCAATTGTTAAGCCTGTTAATTGTAAGTAGCTAAATTTATTGTCCGTTGTTTAACTGGTTTATTTAAAAAAATGTTTAAATCTTATAAACTAATTTGAATTTCACTAATTTTATCATGTTTCTTCGTTTTTATCCACTGGATAGAAGAAACTGTTCTTCCTAGAAATAATTTCTTGCCAAGAATTACAGCTCAATTCATTCAATCATTTTTTTTGTGTATCAAATTCACGATAAATGAGCAATTTAAATTCATTTATATTTAAATTTACCAAGTTTGAGCCACGATATATATGCTCTCATTTCAGCTTTCAGGTGTGTCAGTTACCAATAACTAAAATTGAACCTAACCAGCATTAGATTCACTGTGAAAAAAATTTTTCTAAGAAGCAGACCGCTTAATCACAGATAATACTGAAAACTTCAGATAGCAGTCTTCTAAGGTTACTCAGTCCTGAAAATTTCTTCAGTTTATAAATTGTGAAGGCATGTTTCTGGCTGAACTTATTAGCTTAAATTTCAATTAACGTATTCGTTTGTGTTATAATATGCCAACTCTACGTCTCTACAATTGTTGTACTAAAAATTAACACAAATGGCGACAATTTAAAAAATTTTCAAATCCAGACAATCGCAAAATATTGATGCCAAACATACATGAAAAATGAGTTCACTTTTTGAAAATTGTGATTTTTAAGTTTATTTTTGTCTTAAGTATCTATACAGGGTCTAATCTAAATCACATGTTTAAGTTGATGACATTAAAATTCACAAGGTTGCGTATAGACAAACAAAACAGATTATCGTCGGGAGAGTTGCTCTCAATTTGCTGGCGAGCGGTTGGTTTGTCAGTAGCAATGTTCGTTTTTGTGAGACTAGCTTGCACTTAATTGAAGAGGAGTGGGGTGAGAGCAGCGCGAAGTGACTAGGTTACGGATGGATCGCTGTGCAGGGGTGGGGTGTAGAGGGGGTCAAACTCCGCCCCTCACGCCATGAATTTTTCTCCAGAACAGATTCGGTGAATCGCATACTTAGTCTAGCAGGCCGAAAGACTCTTTTAGGATAATATAATGCCATCCGGGCGTTACTTGTTTATCCCATTTTTGAGGGCGAAAGGTCAAATTTTATCTCGAATAAAGTTTCAAGGTAAAAGTCACATAGCAGTAAGACAAATTGCGTACAACTGCTACAAATGTTTGAAAGCAATTAACAACGTTACCCCTCGAAAACTGAAAACAAAAAGCTACACCCTTATTAGTTCCGTTACTGTTAGTTTTTCCTACTAATCTGGTAGTTGCTTGCCCTCACTTCTGTCGTCGGATGCTCTCTACACCCCAAAGTAACGCAAAGCTCGCGATTAGGTTACAAGTTTATCCCACCCTTACTATATAAACAGTGCAGACAAAAAAGCCACCTAAACCAGTAGTCTAGTCAATTAAAAGCATTGTCTTAAGTGAAGCAACTGTAATCGCAACAGGTGCAGATTAACAGCCACGCGATTCTTATCGCCCTCTTTGTTCAACACTTCGATTTCGCCTCGGAGTTTGATAACTTGATTTGATGGCGTAGTAATATTCATTAACGTCAATTAACTTGCGATTAGGCAGTTAGCGTATTTTTCAGAACAATTTTCACGAGCACAGCAGTTACATTTGCACAATCAGTTGGTATCAGATACATGGAGGTGTCGGCAAAAACAGCTGAGAATATTGACTCCATATTCAACGAGTTAATCTGGACAGCAAAGCAACTGAACCTCCTTATTAGACAGCCGAGGCCAGACAGCCATGTTCGATTAGAAGAGACAACAGAAATGAACAGAAAGAAACATAAACTCTGCTTATTTTGTTAGTTTAATATTAAGCCTTAGATAGAATGAGTAACGATGACGTAGCTGCTTTCGACCTATTAGAAATTGAAAATAATTGAAAACTACAGATGCAAAAAATGTTCAGTACAGATTTTTGTTTTATTTTAAATTTACCACTTTGAGTCACTTGATTAGCAGCTCCCTCTTTGGGTCCTCGATTGACTTAAACCTCTAGAACATTAGGCATTTTGACTTTTTTTCATATTTACAATTTACAAATATTTCCCCTATTTACATTTCATATAATTCTTACTTCAATGTCAAGTTAATCCAGTCAACTAAAACTGTCTATGCAATTGGTTCTAAGATTATCGGTGATATCGCTTTCTTTCGATTTGAAGATAGAGGTCTCGTGTCTTTGTTTTGTGCATTTGAAACACCATTAATAGGGAATTTTTGGGCTAGTAGCTCTCTTTCAAGACCCTTCTCACGTCTTTCCTGTTGCAACCAATAAAGCATCTCTGTTCTATCAAACTTCATCTTCTGCATGTAAGGCCTCCCTTGATATGACACGATGTCGTTGAACGTTTGTTCGATGTACTGACAGTGTTTCGCTATCTTCACCTCGACTTTCTTGAGTGATTCTTCAAATTCTTGTCGCATTTTACTTTCCTTCAGTCTCAAACGTGAAGAACCAGCGTGGCCTAAATACAAGCATATAATTTAAGATCATAGGATACTCGTAAAAAGGCTCTGCTAGAAAATTGAGCAAAATTTTGATAAATTAGGAAAAAGCCAATTTTTCATATGCATTACCCAATTGAATTCTTCCACTATCAACAAAATCACAGTTAAAGCACACCGCACGTTATTCCGAAAATTTGCAGTGCCAGAATTTAAAAGTCCAAAAACTTTGAGCATTTTTAAACTTAAAAAGTGTGTGTTTCAAGTAAGTAGTTTACGTCATTGCTTTAATTACTTCGGATCTCTTGCTTCAGAGTCACGTAACCTATTCTTTTAGTTTGTAGCTGAAGCAGTGACCGATAACAAACCGTCACCGTTAACTACTAAGTAAAATTGCGAGACCTTTTTTGAAGAATCTGTCGGGATCAGATGCCTGTGTCTCAAACAACTCTAGCTTGCTCATGATCTGCTCTCTTGCCAGAATCACAACTGCGCATCTCTCCCACGCGTTTATGGCACTCGAGATCTGCGTCACCTGAAAGCAGTCACACAATACATTAGGGTTGAACTGTTGATTAAGTGATCGTGCTCTGATCTGTTAAATGACCCTGAATTAAAAATTCTCCAAATTTGTATACATAAATTTGTATACATAAAACTGGCGGACATCTACTGAATTATTTTCGAAAGATGAATTGCTCTCAAACAAAACGGCCTCGAGGTGAGGGGGAGTGGAGAGAGAGGGTCTAAACCGCCAAAAATCTGGCCCTCACACCACATGTTTATGTTCGCAGTGGATTCGGCGACTTGTACATTTAGAGGCTAGTATATAGCTATAAGGGAACTGCTCAATGTGCTAACACTCTCCGGGCTCTACCTGTCTATTCCATTTTTGAGGACGCAAAATTAAATGCTCAGACGAGCGAAAAACTAAATGACAAAAAGTTGGCAGCACAAAAAATCGCTTATAAGACCAAGACTATTATAATTCCCACAAACTTCGTTTGAGGGCAAAAAAAAACTGAAAATTTTAAGAACGCAAAAAAGGGAAAAATTCACAGAAAACAGCAATTAGCAACAAACTTGAATTGAATTTATTGAATTCATAAACTAAAATTGAATTTATTGAACAAACTTACTTATTATTGAATTTTTCTATTAAACGCGATCTTTAATTATGCAACAGATAACTTTCCTCTGTGTTGTGAAACAATCAAGTCAAGCGCATGAAAACTTGACTCAAGTCCTTGAACAAGTTGAAAACGGTTACCCGCAAATATGTAATCATCAAAAAAACTGTAACAAAAACCTTTACTCAATAAAATCTATTGACTAGAGAACTTGTTCCCATATATATATATATATATATATATATATATATATATATAGAACAAGTAATTGGTGAACCTCTCCGGACAGAAGCTTCCTTTACGGCCCTAAACGTCGGACTTGAGTCTCCCCACAGTTCTACATTCTGTGCTGGACACAACAGAAAAAGCATCACGTAACAACTGTCACAGCAAGGACGTGAGGCCCCGAGACTGTGCGACGCACGAAATACAGAACAGAAAAGACCAAAAGACTAAAGACAAAGGACCTAAAGAAAAAGACACTTTTGGAGCCAAATTTTTTGGGTTACAGACGCTACCCAGAAGGACGATTTTTTTTGGGGGGTGTCAGACGTTACCCCTTGAGGATTTTTTTTCTACTACGGTTTCAGACGTCACCGTCGCTGATCGCCCGAGGTTTCAGACGTCACCTCCAGAAGTCCTGTTCCCCGGTGAGATCAATCCAAAAATCAGTGTTTTTTACAGGTCAAAAAAGAGAAAAAAGACAAAACCTGAAATTTTTCCATTTTTATCAAAATTTCACTGCCTTTTTAGGCAAATTTCTTTGATGCATACTTGCCGAAATTGATTTAACGCAATGACAACTTCTTAGTGCAAGAAATTGTTCCTAAAAACGAAAATTGTCGAAAAAAACCTTTTTGAAAACAGAAATTCAAAAAACGTTCATTAAGTTCTTAGCCTGATATTCTTATAGAATCAACTTTTAATAGTTCAACCTCACTTTTGAACTTATTGTTAATGAACCAGAAAAGTCATTAATTGTAAAAATTCAATTAGCTATTCAGAAACGAAAATTGTCGAGAAAAACGTTTTTGAAAACAGAAATTCAAAAAACGTTCATCAAATTTTTAGCCCGATATTGTCATAGAGTCCACTTTTAATAGTTCAAACTCACTTTTGAACTTATTGTTAATGAACCAGAAAAGTCATTAATTGTAAAAATTCAATTAGCTATTCAGAAACGAAAATTGTCGAGAAAAACGTTTTTGAAAACAGAAATTCAAAAAACGTTCATCAAATTTTTAGCCTGATATTGTCATAGAGTCTACTTTTAATAGTTCAACCTCACTTTTGAACTTGTTGTTAATGAGCCAGAAAGGTCATTAATTGTAAAAATTCAATTAGCTATTCAGAAACGAAAATTGTCGAGAAAAACGTTTTTGAAAACAGAAATTCAAAAAACGTTCATCAAATTTTTAGCCTGATATTGTCATAGAGTCTACTTTTAATAGCTCAACCTCACTTTTGAACTTGTTGTTAATGAGCCAGAAAGGTCATTAATTGGATAAATTCAATTAGCTATTCAGAACGAAAGTTGACGAAAAATTCGTTTGTGACAACAGAAATCCAAAAAACTTTCTTTAATTTCTTGGCCTGATATTCTTATATAATCTTTATTCGATAGTTCAAAGTCACTTTTGAGCTAGTTGTGACAGAACCAAGAAGGTCATTACTTGGATAACATCCTTCAGTTTTTACAAAAAACGAAAATTGACGAAAAAAAACGTTTTTGGCCAGATAACATCAAAAAGCGTTCTTTTTAAACTGCCTGCTTCATTCTATTATGGAAAATTATCAAAATCCAAAAAACGTCCCTTAAATTCTCCTGTGAGTTTTTTGTTCTCATCAGAAATTAGCGAAAAAAACTTCATTTGTCAAAAATAACTGAAAAAATCTTGCCATACCCAGCAAAAAACAAAAAAGAACAAAAATTGTTTTTTGAAAGAAACCTATTTTTTGCAGAAGTGCACGGTCTCAGACGTTGCCGTCTGCGAAGTCCCTTAGCCCTATGGTTTCAGACGTTACCATACTGAGAAGAAGAAAATAACGGTTTCAGAAGTTACCAATCTTTGATTTTTTTTTTCAACATCAAAACGGATTCCTTTTCACAAAGAGATCTCAGACGTCATCTCAATCAATTCTTTGAAAATCTAGCCATATGCGAAAACTTGGTCTAGTGTCATGGTTTTGGAGGGCACTAAAAGCACTACGAGATCACTCAAATTAACACAGAGTTGGAGAAAAGAAAAGTTTTCAGAAAAGAAGAAAGTTACAATTTCTACAAAGTTTTCAAGCTTCTTGTGGTTTATTACAGTTCTTCAACCTTTTGTGTTCTTCTCGTAGCCCTTGTTGCCTACACGCATCGCATTTAAAACAAGTTCTCAGGTTTTAGCCCTCAAAAAAACTCCTTGAAAAGAAACAAAAAGAAATTTGCTTCCTATAAATTTACGGAAAGGTCTGTCAGATTTTAATCGCTAAGGTTTTACGGTTAGGGTTAGGGAAATAAGTGAATTTTTCCGGTAGTTCTCAGGTCTGGTGGTGGATCATTAGCTATTTGCTGAGAACTTTTATCAGGTTTAAAATTTTACAAGAAAAAATTAATTTAATGTAACAATTATACGGGTTCTGGTCTAATATCGTTTCAACTGCATAATTGTAGCAAAGCACAAGTTTCCTGTCAATCAGAGTAGCCAAACACATTAGTTGAAACAGTCAAAGCCAGCTATTTAAGCAAAACTTGTGTTTTTTTTTTAAATAAAAAACAAGCAATTATTTGGGTCTGTTGAACAAAAGTCGACTAAAGCGCGCGAACGTTCGGAAAAAATTTCAAATTTGTTTTTAGTGCTAAAAAGCTAGATTTAGCAAGCAAAACACACACCCTAGGACATCTGTTGTTGAGAAAAGTTGCGTCCCTGAATTTTTGAACAAGAAAAAACTAGGATCATTAGCATTCAAACCTTAGACAACTTTTACATCAAAATTTGCGTCGCTCCGGTTCTTTAAGCCGTTTTTTACCTTCAATAAAGAATTTCAACGTCACGTCTACAACAGTAACAAACGCGGTCAACAGAACACAACAAGCAGCAAGATGTCTAAGCAGATCACTTCTGAATGCCAATTTGCCATCAACATGTTTAAAGCGACAGAAATGGCCATGAAAAACCAGCTCGACCTTTTGGAAAAAACCATTCAGCAAAGAAAGAGTTTTCGATCCTTGTCTCTGCTGATTGAACGAACCAGAGCAAACGAAAAGGAACTCAAGGAGATGTCGCAGAACGTGATGAAGCAGCAGCCTCATCAGAATACAGCAACATCAATTCTGAGCAGACAAACCAAACTAATCAACCGTCTTAACGAACTACAGTTGCAAGTTGATCTTTTGGACGATGATGGTCAACTGAGCCAGTCCTCCCAACGGATCAGAAATGATATCAGCATGATCTCAAGCAGAGAAAACCGATCTCACCAATCTACGCCCGTCTCAATAGACACCAATGAAGACAAACAGCTCCCATGTAACCTGGAACAACAGAAAAGCAGCCCAGCCAACCCAATTCAGCCTCCCGCTATCCCACCTCGACCAGGAAGACCAACACTTTTTCTTCAACAGTCAAGTGTTCCACAAATAAACTTCGAACGTGTTCTTGGCGCTCACCAAAGACCAACAGAAATGCAAAACTTGGAAATCAGTCAGCAAGAACATAATTTTACAGGAACTGATAACCACGTTCACAATCCTTTCACACAAGCCCATGATACACTTGTCTTTAATAGTGCAACTGATGACATTCAATATGCCACTATCAACCCTAATAACCAAACAAGCTTGCCACCCTACACTCTCCACACTGTCCCGATCACTATCGACAACAGTGAAGCAAATGAAAACCATTTGATAAACCTTTTGCCGCCTATAACTAACCTGAGCATTTCAAGCGACAGTATTACAGCTAAATCGGAATATTGTGCGTCAAATATCCCTAAGGTCAGCATTACTGAGCATTTTTTCTCAAAACCAGTGACTGAAAATAGATTCATATTTCAAACACCAAATCAAGCTTGTCATGATACCCAAAAGGAACAAATTGCTAGATATAACAAAGGCAAATCAAATCCTGTTATTCAACAGCATTCATTGCAAGCTTTTGCTCAAGAAACTGATTGCAGCCCAAGCAAGAACTTTAACTCAGGAAGGCAGTACCCCACTCAATTTCCAACAAATGCGAATAGTTGCCCGCAGCCAACAAAAAATCAATCAAGTGTTGTTGCGGGAAACATTCAATTACAAAATCCGCAGTACACATATGCCACGCATGCTGATAAAGTAGCCCAACAAAAAAATGTTGTTCTCCCTTCTGAACAACAGAATCCTCAACTGTTTCAGCAGCTTAATAACAGTTTGTTTCCACAAAACCACAATCAGTTTCCTAATAAAACTGCTATGCAATTTTCATCACTTCCTACTCAAAGTTACACTCGGAAACAAACGAACGAAAAACCTGTGGCTCAACTTCGCTCACAACCAACAGTTTTGCCTAACAATTTGCAAAATTATCAAAATCAAACTGCCCCTGACTTTCCAGCATCTTCAATGCTCTTTGGTGCAAATGTACCAAATTTCGTTGACTCACAGACACAGAGCAACGCAAAACAAGACCAAATTTTTCACTCAAACAAAGAGCCCAGCAATTTAATTGTGAACAAATCACACGCCAGTGCATCAAATGCTAATTTCAACCCCGTTACACAATTGACTAATCTTGATTATAAACATTCTATTAAATTACCTCCACTAAAGTTACAAAATTTTAATGGAGATCCTCTGCACTTCCATGAATGGATTATTAATTTCTACAGTATGATCCACCTTAACACATCAATCACAGATACACACCGAATAACGTATCTACAGAATTCTGTGTAAGGAAAAGCCAAAGACTTGATACACGCGTATTCTTGCGACCCGTCGTATTACCAGACAGCCTTAAACGAGCTGATAAATCACTTCGGTGACCGAACCATCGTGGTTAATGCCTTTATCAACCAACTAGAAAATTGGCAAGTCAATCATCAGAACAAGCAAAGTTTTATTGCCTTTTCGTCCTTTTTGAAAAGACTTGTTCAGGCATTCCAGTACCTTGGTTTTATAGCAGACCTTCAATCAACAACGCTACTGAAAAAAGCCAAAGAAAAGGTTCCACACAACCTCATCCTCAAGTGGACCGAGCACTGTTTCACTCAGTTCCGCTCAGACCCATCACTTGAAGAATTCCAACAGTGGTTAGAGCTTCAAGCTCAAGTTTATGATAAAGTTAACCGGGAAAACCCCATAAGAAACACATTCCCCAATTCGAAAAAGCTTGGAAGCTCAAACTTCAACGCTGGTACAGCTAACAGAAACTTTACATCACAGCCTCTAAACTCTCTAGTTGATAATCAGGACAGGAACCAAAAGCATCAATTGCAACAGAGTCTGCAGCCGCAGTCAACCAATTCTTCTCCGAAGAGTTTCAACGCAAACAGATCTTGCGAAAAATGCAAAAGTAATCACAGCCTTGCAGTTTGCCCTGAATACCAGCTTTGCCCTCCTAGTGAGAGATACAGCATTGTTAGCAAAAACAGTTTGTGTACAAATTGTCTTAGCAATGAACACCACAAACAGACATGTCCGTCAACTAAACGATGCCAAGTATGCAGTGGTTTTCATCATACAACATTGCATGACCCAGCAAAACAAATCAAACGACCAACAGCAGCTTTTTCAACAGAAAACGCACAAAAACCTCAGCTTACTGTTTCGTCAAACAACAAGACAGCGGTTGAAAATACGATCAATAATTCTCAGACAAAAGGCCTGCAGAATAAGAATTCAAACAGCCGCTACGGGCAATCCTTCAACGTTCAAAACCAAACCAACCCTCAAAGACGAAACCTAAATGGAAGCAGTACCAATCAGTCTTTTAGCATCAACCAGAGTCCCGATGCACCAAAAAACTGGTATGAGCAGCTTCAACTCATCCCCGTTTCCTTTCTGAAACGAAATAAAGCCTTCGATACATATGCCTTAATTGATCCTGGTAGTCAATTTAGTTTTGTTCTCGATGCTATTTCAGAATATCTTGAGCTTCCATTGCGAATCTCAACAATCAGTTCCTCTTCAGTTCCTTAACACTGAAAATAACATGACTCTCTCTAAAATAAATGAGCCAGTCACCATTACTCCTTACAAATCATCAGAAATTTCCTTTGAACTCTCTCGAGCATACAGCACACCATCTTTAAATGTCAGTGCCGCAAATGTTTTCCAATTGAATCAAATTTGCGATGCATTTAACAACCTACGCCATATTCACTTTCCTTATATTGCCGATGGCAAAATCGGCGCCCTCCTTGGTGTTAACGCCTTTGCATTCACCTATCCCACTCATGTCATTCAAGGAAATCAACATCAACCGTTTGGTGTCAAAACTAAATTAGGTTGGACACTCGCCGGTGAATACGAAAATTGTTGCACAAACAACCATCCTAAATCCTCCAATCTGCCAAACAAAGCCTTCGTCTTTCAAGTTTCAAGAAATCGAATGGACGAACCCGAGCTAGACGAACTAGTTCAACAGTTCTGGAGAATTGAATCCGAAAGAATTCAACCAGACAGCAAGCCTACGTCTCCTCTTGATCAAAAATTTTTCCAGATAATGAAAGACTCAATTAATTTCAATGGACAAAGATTTGAAATTAAATTGCCTTGGAAAGAAAACTCAAATTTGGAAAATAATTATTTTTCCGCCCTCAGTCAAGTCAAAAGCTTGAATAGGCGACTCGAGCGTAATCCTCAACTTCGTGATAATTATATGAAAACTCTGCAAACTGACTTGGAGAAAAACTACGTTAAACCAGTTGAGATGCAAGATCCACCACCGGATCGAATCTGGTATCTCCCACATCACCCAGTTGAGAATCCTAACAAGCCCGGCAAGGTTCGGCGCGTCGCAAACGCTGCCTCTAAGTTCCGCGGACAATCACTAAACAGCAACTTGTTAACAGGTCCTGACCTACTTAATAGCCTACTAGGAGTCCTTATGCGCTTTCGTGAAAATCAAATTGCAGTCCTCGCAGACATCGAAGGCATGTTCATGCAAATTGCCATCAACCAAACTGACCAGTCAGCCCTTCGTTTCCTGTGGATAAACGACGATGAAATCCAACAGTATCAGTTTACAAGACTAATTTTCGGCGCTACCTGCTCCCCATCCTGCGCAATTTATGTTTTGAATCATTGCGTTGATAAAAACGGAGATAAATATCCCGAAGCAGTCAGAGCCGTCAAAAGTCACTTTTATATGGAAGATTACATCCAGTCCCATGATACGGTAACGAATGCCACTAAAACAGTTCAGCAAACGATTCAGAGTCTCCAGGAAGGTGGCTTCCGACTCACAAAATTTGTTTCTAATGAACCCGATGTTCTGAAAAACATACCAACACATGACATTGAAGAAAAAAGTGAAATTGTCAGAGTCCTTGGGCAGAAGTGGAATATGAAAAGTGACACCCTCATTATGAAACCGCTAACAGATTTTTCAACGGACGCAATTGAGTATACTCAGAGGAAAATCTTTAGCCTTGTATGCTCGATATTTGACCCCCTCGGCATACTGTCACCTTTGACAATCCGTTTCAAAATACTTCTCCAAGAAATTTGGAAACTTGGGAAAAAGTGGGATGAACCACTACCCATACAAATACGCAGAAGACTTCAGAAAATACTAGATTCATACTTCGAAATGCCTGAAGTACATCTTACCAGAACACTAACAAGTCTTCGTTACTCTGAGAGTAGTGCTGAATTACACATATTTGTTGATGCCTCAACAGCTGCAATGGCAGCCGTAGCGTACCTTCGAATAACACACAACCATTCAGAGATAACAGAAACTTGTTTCCTGATTGGAAAATGTAAAGTTGCTCCATTAAAGCAAACAAGCGTACCCAAACTTGAACTCGAAGCTGCAGTAATTGGAGTTAGGCTACATTCTACAATCGTGAAAGAATCCTCTTTCGCAATTAACAAAACTCAATTCTGGACTGATAGTCAGGTAGTCCTTGATTGGATTGCATCTTCCAAAAAACAACCTGTATATATTGCGAACCGACTCAGAGAAATTGCAGCATCAACCAAAACAAAACAATGGAGACATATTTCCACATTGAACAATCCAGCCGACCATGGCACTCGTGGCCTAGATCCACGTGAAATATCTCTCAAATGGTTGCAACCTCCAGAGTTTCTGTCATCATCAGAGCAAATCAGTAACCAGGCTGTACCTTCGAAACCAGCTGTCGTAGCAACCACAGCACATACAGCTTCAAATGTTCCAGAGCCAATCATAGACCCAGCACGTTTTTCGTCTTGGACGAAAATGCTACTCACCTTAGCCACTAACTTTAACTTACTGTTCAGAGCAAAGAAACTTCGTGACAGCAAACAACAGTACACAACCGATGACATTGATCTATCTCGGAAGCACTTGATCAGAAATTCTCAAGAGAACTCATTTCACACGGCAGTTTCATCATTAAAAAGGGGCCTCAAGCCCCACAGTAAATGCAAACTACGGTCTTTGAACCCAATCCTCGATCAAAACGGTATACTCCGTTCATGTGGAAGACTTCAATTTGCTCCTGATTCACTTGAAATAGAAAAGTGTCCAATTATTCTGCATGCGAAAGACACAATCACACGTTTGTACCTAGAACACGCTCATCGCATATGCATTCATCAGGGAACAGAACCCGTCAAAGCGTTTGTTCAGCAACGATACCACGTATTTGGCTTGCGAAAGTGTCTACTTGGCATAAAGTTTCGCTGTTTTTTATGCAGAAGATTTAATGCAGAGAACATACAACCGATCATGGCTCCTCTTCCCGCTTTCCGCTTCCCATCAGCCGCAACACAATTCCCGTTTTCCAATAGTGGTGTCGACTTCTTTGGACCATTTTATATAGAGGACACAAAAGGAAATCTTGAAAAACATTATGGTTTGATTTTCACGTGCTTGATCACGAGAGCAGTCCACCTTGAAAGCTGCCCAGATCTCAACACCGGTACTTTCCTAAATGCATTTCGACGTTTCACCAGTAGACGATGTCAACCAGAACTGCTTTACAGTGATAATGGAAAGACATTCATCGGAGCGTCAGAAGAGCTGAAGAAAAGTGTAAAGAGCCTTGACAACGACAAAATTTACAAGGCTCTTGCTGCTACAAACACGACTTGGAAATTCAACCCACCCTATGGCCCCCACTTTGACGGTGTTTGGGAGCGCTTGATACAGACAGCGAAAAAAACGCTGCTGATCATTCTAGGCTCAAAACGACTCTCACTTGACGTATTCCAAACAATACTGGCAGAGAGCGAAGCCATCTTGAATTCAAGACCTCTCACAAATGTCGCTGATCTTCCCGATAACGAGATGCCTCTCACACCTAACCACTTCTTGATTAGTCGTCCATTCAACTCTCTGCCACCAGGAAAATTTGACAGCCAGACTCCAGCCAGCTTCAGGACATGGCGAAATCTGCAACAGATGATGAACCACTTCTGGAAGCGACTTGTCAGAGAATACCTACCGACACTACTCAAGAGATCAAAATGGAATGAGAACAATCAGTCGCCACTTAAAGTTAATGATGTTGTCTGGATCCTGAAAGACATGACTCCTCGTGGAATTTGGCCTCTTGGGCGTGTGCTGGAGGTGTACCCTGGACGAGATGGACAACACCGTGTGGTCAAGGTAAAAACGGCTTACGGTACGTTCGTTCGCCCCGTTTCCGCACTCGCACGCGTTTTGGCTGATTAGCCACGTTTTTATAGTTTTTTTTTCACGTAACGGTTTCTAGGCAACTTGGGTTACCCGCTCTTCGACGACATGTCCAAACGTGTTGCTGGCCCCTTGTTCTGCTTGGAGCTTGTTGTGAAACAATCAAGTCAAGCGCATGAAAACTTGACTGAAGTCCTTGAACAAGTTGAAAACGGTTACCCGCAAATATGTAATCATCAAAAAAACTGTAACAAAAACCCTTACTCAATAAAATCTATTGACTAGAAAACTTGTTCCCAAATTTTAAGAACGCAAAAAAAGGAAAAATTCACAGAAAACAGCAATTAGCAACAAACTTGAATTGAATTTATTGAATTTATAAACTAAAATTGAATTTATTGAACAAACTTACTTATTATTGAATTTTTCTATTAAACGCGATCTTTAATTATGCAACAGATAACTTTCCTCTGTAAAAAATCAACTGACAAATCGACTAAATAAATAAAATTGTCTAAATTGCACTATTTCATATACAATTTTACAGCAGCACTGTTCCAAAACTGACAAACCTAACCAAAAATAAAATTAAAAAATCACTCAAGAAAACAGAACTAAAATAATTTCATAAAATAAAAAGATAAAATAGCAATCCGAGCCATAATTTTCAATGAATTAAATTACTGGGCTCCAAAAACATTTATAAACTGATTAGCTTTAGATAAAATTTCTCATTAAATCAATATTACTTACTTAAAAGCATTTATTTCAATTTTAGTTAATAACCTGACAAGCAAAAAATGAGCCACCTAAGCACAAACGGCTCAAAACGGCTAACTGCATGCGGTATTCCGACAAAATATTCGAAGTTCAAACCATTTATTGAAACACTTCTTTGTGCAAAACCAATTGCTCATCGCCGGGTTCGATTTTTAATAGACAGCCAGAAGGGTAGATTGTATATTGCTTTAACGACGGGGGCAAAATCTTGTATAGGACTTCAAATAGTGTTCTAAGAGCTTATTAGCAACAAAAAATTGAGAAAATGAATGCAAACAACTCCGACAATGGATGTGTTAGAACTCGCGCCCTCAAGCAATTCAGCATTCGAAAATAAAGTCTGAATAAATGCTTAATGCTTAATTCATTGTCTGTCGCCTAAATCAAATTTTCTTTATGGGTGCAAAAAATCTTGTCCCCAACGGGTTTCCAACCCTTGTCCTCCCGATCCATAGCCACCCGCACTAGCCAGTGCGCTATGAGAGACTTAACTTCCAAACTGCAACCGATTATATATTAGCAACAAGCTTTACTTCGGAGAGAGCAATAGATCACTCAAAAATGATGAACGAAAGCGTAAAAACAGTCACTTGAGAAGTCACAGAATGTTCTAGAGGAAAAGCGCAAAATTGTGAAGCAAAAAATGTGCATAAAAAGACACACACGTTTACAATAATTGCTATGAACTTCGTTCAAGAGCAATTAAAAATCCTTCAAAATGGAATTCAGTTAGATAGAAAAAACATAAGCGACTAACGTCGGAGCGAATTGCTCTCAAACGACCGGCGAGCGGTTGTCTTCGTCAGTAGCTAGCCACGGTTTAGTGAGGCTAGCTTAGCATTATTGAAGGGGCGTGAGATGAGCGCAGCGGGGGTGCACCGGGGGGGGGGGGGGGGGGTGGGGGGGGGGAGGGGGGTGGGTGGTTCATCCTCTAAGAACCGCCCTTCACATTATAAGTATAAGTCTCCAAAACAGTTTCAGTGAATTGCATACTTGGAGACCAGTGAGCCGAAATTTCTTAATGCCCACTGAGCGCTACCTGTTTTTCCCCGTTTTTGAGGACGAAAAGGCAAATGGATCAGACGAAAAATCGGTCAAGCGAAAAATTGCATAAAAGACCAACAGGACTAATATAACTGCAACGAACTTCGTTTGAGAGCAATTAATAAGAAGACCGAATAAGTGTTCCCAAACACTTATATAAATGTTGAGAATTGAGCCCAAGTCTGTCGTACGCTTTTCCTTAGCGATGCTTCACTAAAATTGTTAAACAGGCAATATTGAAGACAATACAAGTAAAAATGTTTTTACAAAAAATTGCGCCCAACTCTCTGGTTGGCTTTTCCATTGCGGTGCATCGAAAATATTGTAAACAGGATCGTTCTTGGTGAAAACATTTCTCCAAGTACTTCAAACAGGATTTGGTAGAGGAATTACTCAATATTTACCCATGGTTCGCCACTGTACTTAAGAGCCATGTCCAGGCGCATCTGGTCTGGTACCCGTAGATCATTCCAGACCTGTTCCAGTCTATCTTGAAGGGAGGCTCCAGCTGCTTTCCTCCTCTGTCTCTCCGCTTTCTGCTCCTTCAGGGCATCCTGAAAATCAGTTTTTAGTCTCGTTCAAAATGCGCCAGAGGAAAAATTCATCAAAACGTCAATTGAGCTCAGCCATTCTCAGACATATTCTTCGCTATTTCATCTTCAATTTGTTGAAATCGCTCAACTAAAATGTAGAGAATTGAGCAATTCCAAAAGATGTCATTCGTTGACAATTCTGCAACTACATTTAAGCTCACTATAAAACAACATATGTGGCAGATTGCCAGAAAATAGCCGCAATAGCTTCGTAGATCTGCAGTCTCAAAAAAGTAAAAAAGACAGACCAAAAAAAAATCGTCTTTTCATTGAAGGCTCATATGTTATATTTTGATTCAAAACCTAAATAAGTTTTTGCTGCCTCTATTAGCTGCTCTCAAATAACCTTCATTAGAGCGACACACACCCATTTGACCTTATCTCTTTGAATTATAGTAAATAAAAGTCAATTTCAAAGTAAGGAAGTCATTTTTGAGAGTGAGGTCAGTCAAGTGTGATCAAAAATTTAATCACGCGAATGAACAAAACCTAGTAGGACAAGTCCTGACGTAAAATTCAAAGAATTTTCATTGACTAAACAAAAGACTAGAATTAGAACGGACTATGAGTGAATTGGGAAAACCATTTCTAAAAAAAACGATAAAATTTTTTTTAAAAAAAAAATTCAATGTCAAAATGCCGCGAGCGAACAAAAAAACCACTAGCGAGAAATGGAAATTTGGTTAAAACAAAAAACTAGGCCTAGAATGAACTATTAATGGATAGGGAAAACGCTTTACAAAATAAATCCGGTCCAAAAAATCGAAAAAACAGTAAACATCAAAGTGAAATTGCCGCATGTGAACAAAAAACCACTAGCGAGAAAGCGAATTTTTGTTCAAACTCCGTTTTCTCACTCTACTTTAAATTCAGTGCGAAAAAATTTCACGCCGCAAAACCACTCGCTTTTTCGCTCCACTACTTTTTTGGGCGTGACTAGAATCACTGCTCCAATTTGACTTCAAAAATCATGAAAATGTGTGAACAGATCTTAAAAAAAAGACAACGCCCCCAATACAATTCAAATTCTTTGAATTGTAAAAAACCAAGAGAAGGCCAATAATAGCCCCAGCTATCGCTGTGGGGCTATTAATAACCGCCTTAAGGCGGGCGAATTACTCTCAAACCATTGGTGAGCGCTTTGCCCTCGTCAGTAGATAGCAGCTAGATGGTGCTTAGAGCGGCTAGCTTCAGTTTAACTGTAGAGAGGGGGGGGGGGGGGAGCGGTCCATTAGGGCGGAAGGGGTCAAGCGTCCGGGGTCAGGGAAGGAAAGAGTTTGAGAGGAATTAAAAAACTATCAGTTGCTTCTTCATCTCGATGTCAGCTCAATGCTTTGAAAACGGAGCATTTAATTGAGAGACTATCCTTTCTTCTTTATAAAAAAGGGGGCTTACTTGTCAATCTTTCCCATCTAGTAATGCCAATGTTAGTTTGTGGAGAACAGGCGGTTGTTCCTCGGTCTTCCGGCTGAAGCCAGACTTGGTTCCTTCTGTGCTCAGCATAGTGTTCTCCTTAGTCCGACTTCCATCCAATCCTCCCGCATTCGTTCCACTAAGCGTGTCCTCCACTTCCTTCCGACTGGGAAGTTTTCCAAGACCTCCAATGCTCACTGATCTCGCATTCCAGAATCCTTCCGAGTATTTCTCCTTCTCACGAACCGCTTCTATTAGCTGAAAGGAAATCAAAACTTGAGCGCAATATAGTTTTGATAATTGATAGTTCTTCGCTTTCTCTACAATGAATACTCGCTGTAATGTTCCCAAATTTTCTGCAGATCTACTTGGCTATACTTTATGCATTTAGAAGCTATATTCAATTCGACCAAACTGTCTAGACCAAAAGATTAAAATGTAACAGCGTTGATATGAATTCTCCCTACATCCAACGTCCAGCTTGTACTTTTATCGTTTCCTTGAGAGGTTTTAGTTTAGCTCTCATATTTTTGGTTAACATCGCTAGAATAACCATTGCCGATGATACAAACAGTTGCAAGACCAAATTCAGGACAAAAATTAAGCGAGCACCTTAGCATTTTTCTCCCGACTCTTGGGTGGGAGCATTTGAAGAACAGTGTCGTGAGGGTTTTTGAGATACTCGTCTTCCGAGTCCGAATCACCCTTTGCCGATGCTGCCAGCTCGTCCTCGTCTTTGAAGAGATGCAGCAACAGTTGCAAATAATCTCCCTCACTCGCTGACAGAAACTTCAGGTAATCCTAATCATACAACACTCAAATAACGAAGGTGCATTAAACTTAATTTAAAATTTAATTCCAAATTAGACGTAACTTAATGCATGCACTCTATATGCTTAATTTCGAGCCGTTATTTTGAGGAGCCGTTAAATTGGCGAAGTTATTCCATCCAAAAAATTTTTGTTCGATTTAGTTTTCTATGTTAAGGGCGTAGCAATCATAAAGATTTTTTGCCTAAAACATGACAGCAGAGTGAACAGAAATTAACCGTACTTAACGCCAAGTTAATATAAGTACTGGGCAAGTCTAATGGCAAGTCTGTGTATCAGTAGTGATTCAAAGCTATGATCATAACACATTTTAGACTTAAACAGTCATGTGCAAGTCTTGATCAAAACTTGTCAGGTCTAAGTTCAAGTCTTGCCTAGTACTGTACTGATTTAGACTTGGAGTTCGATACGGATAAGGTTGTCAATTTGATGCACCTGTTGATCAACTTGAGTCTTCCACCATGACATCCATGCATTGTGATCTCTCGCAAACGGGTCGTCATTCTGCAGAGTCACTCCTCCATGATCTGAAATACGGGTTTCGAAAGGTTTAACTCACATGAGAAGATTTTATGCATCCATTAAATTATATTCAATTAAAAGAAAGCCCCTCCCCTAAAAGGGCAGTCGGGGCATCAAGTCAACTCCTATATAAAATTACAAATCCTGACAGTAGTCAAAAATTAGAGCATCAAAAGCACGAAACTTCACACATTAAAGCGATAGAATTTACT
The DNA here is from genome assembly GCF_964194025.1 of Convolutriloba macropyga. Classification (NCBI taxonomy): domain Eukaryota; kingdom Metazoa; phylum Xenacoelomorpha; order Acoela; family Convolutidae; genus Convolutriloba; species Convolutriloba macropyga. The sequence continues at coordinate 16,552 of NW_027450727.1, read as the reverse complement.
CTACCCGAGTGATATGAAACCTTTATTCGTTAATGCTCATTCAATTTTGATACAAACTATCTTATCGGGACTTACTAAATGTTGTATCACCTCATTAAGCCTAGGTAAGACAAGTTAGCAGGTCTTAAAAAATGAAATTTTATACCAGGTATAATTTGATATAAACTTTGTCATATAAGATCTCACACGATCGAAATTCTGCCTTTCAAAAAACCGATCGTGCAAGTGCTGATAATATCTGTTTACTGAAACTGATTATTATCAAGCTTAACTAATACCAAAAGGCAAAAAATTATTGGAGAAATCCAGCGGCTGAAATTAACTGAAATTAACAGAAAAATGGCCCAATGAGATCAGATCAGATCATTTTCTCTGTAATGGTTCGACTTTTCAACTCGATCATTACAAATGAATACATTCGTTATATCCATCTGCCACTCTCTGATATTCTGTCCAATTTATGCATTAAGTTTCATAGTACTATGATTGGCTATGATACCAAAAACAAAATGTTCCCCGAATTTTTGGAAAAAAAATCATTCATTTATGCCAGGGAAAACGCTTGAGAGCCACAGTGTCTCCGTTGTTTTTCTTCTCCATATTGCCACATTCTCCGTGTAAATTTTTTTTTCAAAATTTTTGTTAGTGAAGTGATTTATTTATTTTTGCTTTATTTGGAGAAATAAATTCTTCTTCTTCTATAACATTGTCGTATGTTGATTGCTCAATACTTCAAAACATGTAGTATTATATCCTGTTTATATTTACATCACAAACAAAAATGATTTTCGTAGTTTGAAATAATCAAAACTGTTGCGAAGTTAATATAACGAACTCCAGCAGAATTGGAACCAGTTAATCACTGAGTTAACACCGTCACAGAACAAATGACCCCAGTTAAGGTAACTGCTTAAGAGAAGGAAGTATACTCATCCAAAGCTTTAAAATGAGTTAGCAAAGCTGGCGGCAATTAGGAAACACGAAACCGCTAACATCGAACGAATTGCCGGAGAACGACAGGCGTGGCAATTTAATTCTGAGGGGGTGTGGCCAGAGTTTTTATGGACGACACTAGAGGGGCTCGAACCCTCGACCTCTGAGGGTAGTCTGAGACCTTATGCACTCACCTAAAACAGCATTGCTATTTACTCGCTAATGTTAGCAACAGATCGCCTATATGTTAGCAACAGACTTAATTGCAGAATTAGAGCAATTTAGATAACGCAAAAAATCAAGAAATCAAGCGCCAAAAAGTCACTCACGAGTAAAATAATGTTCCAGAACAAAAGCGCAACAACAGTCGAGTAAAAATTTATCATGAAAAACACACAAGTTGACGATAATTGCTTTAAACCTTGTTCGAGAACAAATAAACACAACAGAATACCGTCGCAAAACGGATCAGAGAGGTGCACAGAGACTTAATGTACTTTGGCTTTACCAGTATATCCTTTGCTGTTGAAAAAGTTAAAATTTATCATCATTAGAGTAAAAAATAGTCAAGAAATTTTACATACAAACAAGGATGCTCGTTAATGTGCGTTCGCACATGATGTTCCGACCCGAGCTCATCTACACTTTTGACTTAATTGTCAACCAAATGAAGACATAATAAAAATAGATGTTTACGTTTAAAAAACGTTTAAAAACCTAACTACTTATTGAATTACATAACGCCATGCTCATTACAGCGCTCACGAGATATTTCATTGAAAAAAATACGAAAAAAACAACAAAAGCAGCAAAAACAAAAATTTCACAGCAGCAAAAACTAAGTATCTAAATTTGAACGCACCTAGTAACAACGCCAAAATGCAATCGAATAACACCTTAACTGCACAACTTTACTTTGTCCATACTATACAACAGATGGCAATTTTCCTTAATGAGACTAGGTAACAAAGTCGACAAAAGGAAATAATAAGGCAAAATTGAAAAATCAATCAACTTTTTTTAAACCAAATAATTTCTTAAGTCTTAAAAATCATCAACAACAAAATAATTCTTAATAAATTTACTAAAGATTCATTATGAAACCAATAGGACTTGTCCTTGGATCGATTAAGCCATATGAACGGACTACAGAAGCAGAAAAACTCAAAAAATTGAACAATTTGCGAAAACACAAATTATTGAAGCCATTGAAATCATTAGCTATTATCTGAATACTATGCATTCTTCCGTCCATTTTCATTCATACTAATGCAAATAAAATTATACTGAAAGATTAAATAAGTGCATTTGGGTCACATTTGAAAATCATTGGGATCCATTAATTTTTTAACAACATGAAATTCTTATTCAATAAGACTTCAAAATAACAATAAATATGAACAAACACATTAAAACCACGAAATTTCTGAGAAAACCGGTAGTATCAACGCCATTAAACTCAATTGCTTTCAGCTGAAGGCAATAAAAGCGCTTGCTGGGAGCATACGAGTCATGCCTCGATGGGAAGACAAGCATAATTGTCATTGACAAGTCATTGATACGATAAGACATTACAATAAGTCATTGACTAAGAAAACAACAAATACAGGCAAAATCCAAAAATTCAGTAGAAAAGTGCTAGAAAAAAGTGTCGAAGCCATTTAAACCATAAATTTTTCTTTGAAAAATATGATCCATTGAACATACTTTCTAAGCCAATTGGAACTAACACTAATAGGATAATGTGATGAGATTTCAGAAGAATCACAAACAAATCCAAAAATTTTCCAAATATCCAAAAATTTTATGAAAACTCGCGCATCGATTTTATCAAACCACTAGTTAGAAGATAAAACCACAAATTAGATTGTTTTTGTTGAAGTAGGAAAACGAAGTTCTGGTAATTACTGAGGCTTTCGTACAGTTCACGACGATATGTTTACGATTGGTTAATGTTCAAAAATATATTTTTTTTATTTTTTGAAGTCTTAACAGCCATTAAATTTAATAGCTTTCAACAGAAGTCAACAAATACTCTCAGTCATGACTCGATAGAAGGACAAAACTGTTTGTCATGCATGGGTAACCAATAAGATAAAACAATAAGTCTGATGACGATGAAAACAACAACAAATACAGGCAAAAACCAAAAAAATCAGTAGAAAAGTGCTAGAAAAAAGTGTCGAAGCCATTTAAACCATAAGTTTTTCTTCGAAAACTATGACCCATTGAACATACATTCTAAGCCAATTGGAACTAACACTAATAGGATAAGGTGATGAGATTTCAGAAGAACCACAAACAAATCCAAAATTTTCCACATATGCAAAAATTTTATGAAAACTCGCGCATCGATTTTATCAAAGCAATAGTTAGAAGATAAAACCACAAATTAGATTAGTTTTGAAAAAGGAGTTCAGGCATTTTACTGAGGCGTTCGTACAGTTCACGACGGTAAGTTTACGATTGGTTAATGTTCAAAAATATTTTTATTTTTTGAAGTCTTAACAGGCATTAAATTCAATAGCTTTCAACAGAAGTTAACAAATACGCTCAGTCATGACTCGATAGAAGGACTAATATGTTTGTCATGCATGGGTTACCAATAAGATATCGCAATAAGTCTTATGACGATGAAAACAACAACAAATACAGGCAAAAACCAAAAAAATCAGTAGAAAAGTGCTAGAAAAAAGTGTCGAAGCCATTTAAACCATAAGTTTTTCTTCGAAAACTATGACCCATTGAACATACATTCTAAGCCAATTGGAACTAACACTAATAGGATAAGGTGATGAGATTTCAGAAGAACCACAAACAAATCCAAAATTTTCCACATATGCAAAAATTTTATGAAAACTCGCGCATCGATTTTATCAAAGCAATAGTTAGAAGATAAAACCACAAATTAGATTAGTTTTGAAAAAGGAGTTCAGGCATTTTACTGAGGCGTTCGTACAGTTCACGACGGTAAGTTTACGATTGGTTAATGTTCAAAAATATTTTTATTTTTTGAAGTCTTAACAGGCATTAAATTCAATAGCTTTCAACAGAAGTTAACAAATACGCTCAGTCATGACTCGATAGAAGGACTAATATGTTTGTCATGCATGGGTTACCAATAAGATATCACAATAAGTCTTATGACGATGAAAACAACAAATACAGGCGAAAACCAAAAAATCAGTAGAAAAGTGCGAGAAGAAAGAGTCGAAGCCATTTAAACCATAAGCTTTTCTCTGAGAACTTTATCTATGTTCCATTGAACGTCTTCCCTAAACTAAAGGGAGCTATCCAAATTAGAATAATGTGATAAAATTTCAAAAGGATTCAAAAATACGAAAATATCCAAAAATTTCAAAATTGTTTTTGAAATCTTGTGGCATCGAAGTCATAAAACCAGTAGTTAGAAGATAAAACCGCTCAACATAGAAAGGAAGGGGCTCCTGTCAGTACGGAGACCGGCTTACAGTTCACAAAAATAAGTTTATGATAGGTTAATGTAAAAAAAATCCAAATTTAAATTGGACAGCTAATGACTGTTAAGATTTTATATATATATATATATATATATAAAATATTAACAGTCATTAGCTGTCCAATCACAGCACTGAATAGCTTCACTGATGCTCATTATGAAACCCATCGCACATTTAGTCAACGATTCTACGCCATAGAGCTCCAAAAATTCAGTAAAACCTTAAAAAGAAAATCAAAATTTCATTAAAAATTACAAAAAGCTCTAAGCCATAAAAAACATGTGCGATTCCTTGAAAACAAGTTTTTTGTTCATTAGGCGTTATTTTAATGTAAATCAGGTATATCATTAACCATATATCGATATGAAAAGTGACCAGTCTCTAGGTGACCTAAAAAATTTGAAGTTTTCTAAAAAAACAGCTCTCAAATAGAATTCGAATTTTTTTATAGTAAACTTCCCTATGAGACCAGAACTAGTCTTTTTATCAACTTTTGTGTATCAGGAATACGAATTGAGTCCTTTTGTGGCGTGAAATATAATTTTGAATGAAAAATTTTTAAAGAAAAGATCATAATTTGAAGAAAAATTACTCTAAAAGTGATCGAAATCATACCAAATATGACGTGTTCACACAAAACTTCAATCCTCGATAACTCCTCGAATATACAAAATTCAAAAAATCTTTAATTTCAAAATCTAGGGTGGACGAGCCTTTTAATGATATCACTCACATTTCTCTACGATGAATATATCGATCGGCCAAAATTGACCGAACAAAAAACCCATTTGAGTATATAGTTCTCCCCCACAAATGGGTCGGAACAATTATGAAAGACATCACAACTTTTTTGAAACAGATCCTTAATTGCAGTTCATTGTAATTACGTGCTTTAGAAGAAGTAGTCAGCTCAAGTTTCGCGTTCCAATCGTTAGTGGTTTTTTGCTTCTGTCTTAATTATTTCATGTAATTCGAGCAGCTGTCGTCTTTCATCTATCTTTCCATTCAGACTTTTCTTATATTTTTTCCGAGCATTTATCATGAGCAATGGGTCATGAAGCATTTTTAAACAATAACGCCATTAAACAACGCCATTAAAAATAACATTTCAGTGAAAAGGTTTTATTTCATTTTGTATCGTAAAATCTAATTTTGAACTAACAATTTGATAGAAAAAAAACTCAATTTGAACATGAAATAACGCTAAAAGTGAACAAAATAATGCCAAATATCACTTGTTCAAACAAAAATTTGAACTTCGATAACTCCTCGAAAAAAAAATTCAAAAATCTTTTTAGTTTCAAATTCTACTCTGGACGAGTTTTCTAATGATACCACTCACATTTCTCTACGATGAGTACATCGATCGACCAAAGTTTAGTTGAATTAAATTGAAAGTACGAACTAGACAAAAGAGCAATCGGACTGCATCACATATAAATTGAACTCTGCGTGTAGTGACCCCCGCCACCAATTTTACCACTCAAGGAAAAATTAAGTTTTAAAACTGTTAAATGGACAAATCTCATTATAGGCACTTAACTCTTGGAAAAGTCTCTGCCAAAACTGCACATGGTCTTTGCAGCGCAAAATAATGCGAACATGACGTCAGCTCAGCGTGGCGAAACAAAACATCAGCTACTACAAAATTTTGCTCAAAAATATCGTTTGTGCTATACTTGGAGGCTATAGTTTAACTGTCTAACCATGTCTCTGCTCCATTCATCCGTTTTCCGACTTTTTAGCTGACTAGCTTTTGTCGGAGGATACTATTTTTCAAATAATGGTAACATTCTAAAGTATTTTAAAGAATTGTAGTTGCTCCAGAGATGTCCCAAGTAACACCAAATTTAGCAATTATCGAATGTAAAAGTTGAATCAGCTGAAGAACAATTCTTTGGCGTAGAAGTAACTTGATTACTTTTAGAACTGTTGGGTAGTTTTTCGTTTCTCATTGCTAGCGTATCAGATGCTCCAAAGAAAAAATATACTTAACGTCGACAACCCAATGATAATCAAAACTTACCCCTGACAGCTCAAACGTGCGGGCTAGCGACAGAGATGAAAGAGGTGGGTGGGGGATCAGACGACAAAATGTGAGCAAAAAATAGCTTAAAACATAGCCGGCAGATTGCCGGAATAGCTGCGAAATAGACTTGCGTGCCGTAAAATACAGATGGAAAAAGATACAGAAGTGAGTTGATAATAGTTATCGCCGCCGCCTATAAAACTTACAAGTTTATTTCAAAGGAGGTTGTTTTTGGGTGCAAAAAAAGATTCCCTATCGCGTCTCGAACCGGCGCTCTCCGGATTAACACCCAGTCGCCTTAACCACTCGGCTGTCGGACCATACAATCTGTTTTCTTACAATCAAATTTGTTTTAAGAACAGATTCTGTTTCTGAATAACCGCAATTTAGGTCACGCAGAAAGCGTGAAATCAAGCGCGAAAAAGCCATTTAAGCAGTGACGAGACAGAATGTTCTAGAACAAATGTAAAACGAAAATGAAGCGTCAGACGACGAAACAAAAAACATAGCCGGAAGAATTCCGGAAACGACTCAAAGAGTCGTCATCTTGAAAGAATTAGCTTTCAAATAAACTGTTATGATAAAATGACTACAAACAACAAAAATTCGGTCAAAAAACGAAGGCAAAACCAACTAAACTAAAAATTACATTTCTCCTGCATATAAAACAATCCAATTCTTTCTACGCAATTAAAAACATCAAAGTACGCGAGCATCAGAATTCAAGCCATATTAGGCTCCCAAAACTTTAATTTTTAAGAGAAAGTTGACTATTGAAAGAAAATGCCAAAATTTGTTACAAAATTTTTCACAATTTTCGTAAACTCTCAATCGAAACACTATTTTAAAATACAAAACAGAAATCAATTGGTAACTAAATAAACTTTGTCGCTTTAACTGTAGACATTAGCTGTCGCTTTATATCAGAATGAACACCATAAAACTTAACAATGACCCAAAAAAATTAATCAAATCAAAATTAATCATTAAAAACTAGAGAAAGAACAATTTTCAGATGGAAAAATTCGTATTTTACCAAAACCAAGCCCTAAGAATATTCGCAAAAAAGAGTTGGACAAAGTTTGAAAAAGTTAAGGTAGCAAAACCTCAGTACTATAATACATTGAATAAAATCAACTGAAGAAAAACTTCCAGGGAAAATGACAAAAAATATTAGTTCAAATCCAACAAAAAAATTCAAAGAAAACGCCAAAAGTTAGTTCAAATCAATTATTTTCCTTTTTATATAACTAATAAACTATAATTCATAGGAGAATGCTAGAAGGAAACATGCTAGAATAGGGAGAACACATACAGTGTGAGAAAGATTACACTCCTCGTGCATTTAAAAAAAAATAATTCGCAATTTCTGAAAAATCAAAACGAAATCGGAAAACCTAATTAAAAATCAAAATGAAAAAGATTGAAAATATGGTTTTGTTTGTCAATAGGCAATCTCGAGGATTAAGAACAGCACATAGCCATCCTCCTGTCTCAATAAGAAGTGAAAAGTGCGCAATTGCAAAACAGTAGAACAATTTGCAAAAAAATTTCTCAAAATGTGGTAAAAATTTTCACTGATTTTTAAATAGTTGTGGCCAAAAACAGCTCAATTAGCAACAAAATGAAACCGAAACTAACGATAGAGCACCAAAAGACTTTAAATGGTTAATAATCTCAAAATACGATAAAAAAACTTAAAAAATTTGACAAAAAACCGCAAAAATCGGATTAGTATGTGTACAATTTTATTAAACAAAAACACCTCACGACCAAAAGAGGCATCCAATTCAGGAATTATTAAACAGACGCTGACATCTGTACTACTTTGGTAAAATAAAGTCCGCTTAAAAAGCCAAAAATGAAGCAATTAATGAAAAAAACCAAAAATTGGCAAAAAAAATTGAGAAAAACGGGTCAATTTTGCGCTTTAAACGCATTATCAAGATCACAAGAACATTGTGGCATCGATTTAAGAGTGTTGCATTTTTATGCGGCATCGATCAAAATTTACTTCTACAAGAAACCAAGTTACAATTAAAAAAAATTGGGCCACTTAGACGAAAAAACGGCTAAAAACTGTCATCTATATGCGCCAATCTCTCAAAAACTCTTTTCAAAGTCAAAAATTCATTCACTGAACGTAGCGCATGAACAAAAAACTTCTTTCGCTCAGAAAAGATTAGTTCGCACGGCAATTTTACTCGCTTTCGCTTTTAGGTCAAAACGCCACCTGAACAAATAGTACTTCCTGTAAAAAAAAAAAAAGACCGAGAGAAAACCAATACTCCTCTTCGAGTCGTAAAAAAAACCAAGAGCACCGCAATATAGCTACGCTCAGCTTACAGCTTCGCAGCTATAAAAAGAACGCAGGACTAATATAATTGTTATAATTGTTACAAACTTTGTTTGAGAGCAATTAAAAATTTTCAGCCTCCCTGTATACAGATGTGGGATCTTTTCCGTTTGTGCCCCCAGTACGTTATGCTCCCCCCGCTACAGAGCACGTGCCTATACATAGTAAATCATAATGTAAAAATATGGCACGTGCATCTGGGGGGTGCAAATAATATGCACCCACTAAGCTGGGGGGGGGCACAAACGGAAAAGATCCCAGATGTGATCAAACTCTCTGTACTAGGAACAGACTCGGATGATCCCGTCTATTTTCTTTACCTTTGTTCCTCAGAAGTTTTATCAGCATCTCATGTGACCCTTTGAATGACCCATCAGCAGTCCGTCTCCAGTCCTCCATGTCTCCTACTCCAGCCCAAGGTGGCTCCAATCCTTCAGAAATTGGCTGGAGGTCTCTAAATAAAAAGCATAGAAGTCCACTTTACACAACTTTCATAAGAATAATCAAAACAAGCTTGCCCCAAAAACCCTCTCAAATAGTTATCAAAAATAAATAGTTTTTTATGCTCGTGCTCTATTTACAATTCTTTTAGCGATTCAAATGGTGGTCAAAACAAATCCACTGATCGACAGAACAAAATTCTTTAAATTTTTGAACAGATCTCAATTTAATATCATTAAATTCGTTCTCATTCACCTCGTGCTTTACGTTTAATGATTTCATTCAAGGTTCAACAATATTTGTTGTCAAAATCCTTTAACAAAGCTGTTTAAATTTGAGCCAGGCGAGTTATTCAATAACCCAGATTAGCCTCGTAGGGTTCCAAAGTTTAAGACTATGATATTGTTAATTCACTTTCAATCGCATTGTTGGAGAGGGTTGGGTATGGGCATCCCTACTCACTTGTTGACAACTCTTTCCGAGGGTTTCTTGAAGAGTGACCAGGATGCAGAGGTGTCTGATATCTTCATCTCTTTCCCACCGGCAGGTTCAACCTCTGGATCCAATTCCATGCTCAAGTGGTCACCAGGTGCAGAGCCCAACATCTCATCATACAGCTGTAAACACAAAATCAACAAAGTCAACTTTCTCATCTTAAATTACTTAAACATACCCGGCAGATTGCCGGAAAATAGCCGCCGTTGATTCCAATAAGCATGATTGGGATTGAAATAACAGAAGATATTGAAAAAAAAAAGATTTTTGTACAAAAACATTTTTTAAGTCCGATTTGTTTTGATGGCATTTCGTAGTTGAATATACTTCTGTTTCGTAGAGAGAGGCTACAGGGGCTACTATCAATAACAATAAGCATTAGAGAGAGGTAACTAATACTTATAGGAACGACGTTCAAATAGCGGGCATCTAAAATTGGGCTTTATGGGTTTATCCCGTTTCTATTTCTGACTTCAATTTTTTATACTGACTCTGTTCATTTTGAATTGCTTTGCTGAGCAACTGATGTTCAAAATCACTTTTAGCAGAATGAGAGAAGAGAGAAACTAGCCTAGAGAAAACAAAAAGATTTCACGCAAAATGTTGAAAAGGCGGCAAAATGAGGTAAAGCGAAACATTTTTTTATTCGACGAAGTAAAAAAAAAAACATAGCAGGACAAGTCCTGAAAAACAATCCAAGTAATTGAATGAAAGACAGACCTAATGAACCTGACCAGCAGATCAATTGAACAATCCCAGCCAACAAGACAAAATCTCAAAAGTTGAGAAACTAAAAGAATCAAACAAACTAACTAAAAAAACGATCGTTGCTAAAACCCTTGCAGCTTTTAACTTGACGGCCATATATGACTCATTTCAAAATACTCATTAACTTACGCAAAAACCTTGAAAGAGATGAATCTGCCACTAAAAGTAGATAAACTGGACAAATATGAAAAATGCATCAAGAAAATGAGAAGAGAAAATTCAACAAAATTTCCAAAAATAGGCTATTAAAAAGGTCAAAACATTTTTTTGACTCTGGAGTTCTGTTGTTTAAACCGTCTACAACTTTTAAAAAGCTTCCTTGGCCAGTAAAGATAGTTAAAATCAGAGAATGACAAAAAATCAAAAAAATTGAAAACAATCGAAAGTTTTAAATTGCAAGCTTTATTTAAAAAATTCCCTACAATTGAAAATTAAAAAATTGGAAACTATTTTATTGCCCCTAGAAACTATGTAGTAACATACTGGCAAACCCTATAGGAGGTTCCCTGGCCACTGAATAAAAAATTCAAAAATTTAAAGAAAAAAAATTGCAACTTTATCAAAAAATTGATAAAAGATATTAAAATGTTGAATACCATTCTATGGCCAAAAAATAATTTTAGTAAACTGTTAGTAGACTCTAGAGGCGGCTTCTTGCCCCCTGAGGCTGGAAAACTTGAATAATGACAATAAATGTCACAAAATTTGAAAAAAAAAACGAGTTTGATTAAAAAAAAATTGGTAAAATTCATGATTTTAAAATGTTTAAAACCACTTCATTACCACTAGAAACTATGCAATAACCTATTATTAAACCACAGATGAGCTTTTTTGACATCAAAGTCTGAAGCAACTCAAAAAATGACAAAAATTTTCAAACAATTTGAAAAAATTAGCATAAATTACCGTGTTCATTTTTGGAGTAGCAAAAGATATAGCGCTTTAAGTGGCCGTAAAAAGCAATGACTCCAAAAATGACCTTTTAACCTTGAATTACGGCCTTCCCAGTAGCTTCACCACTCTGAGTACTTGAGTGACTACTTAACGCGGGCCTCTAATGAAACTTGATGCCCGCTGAGCTTTACCTGTTTATCCCGTCTTGAAAGCTCAAAATCATGAAAACAGGTGTGAAAACATCTTACAAAAATAAAAAAAAAGACAGAGCACCAATACAATCCAATTCTTGGATTGTAAAAATAGGAGCGCTATAATAGCCGGCTGAGAAGATGAGGGCGGCTATTAAAAACCAATAATCTAAATTTTGAATTTTGGGGTTCTCCTATTTTCGAAAGTGGGAATTTCGCCAGATCGAAGAAGCTTGCTTAATATTCATATAAACGTGAACAAAAAGTGGGTAATAATTGATAAAAGTTTCGATCGAAACCTGTACTTCTTCAATCAAAATCATGGGCGTCACGTCACAGACAAACGCAAAGCAATCAAGCAAAAATGTGTCATCTTCATTTTTGCATATTGTTAAAAATGTTCAGTTAGGAAAGGAATTTGCGTTCCCTGCAAGGCCACAGATATCTGGCAAGCCCCCTCCCCCCCCCCCCCCCCAACAAAACGCCCAATACGTACCTCATTAATCTCCTGATCGTAGAAGAGTCTGGCATCGAGACGTTTGACAGTGTCGTGTGCGATCTCTTTGGTCAAATGGTTGAACACGGGAGGGTAGCTCTTCAGAGTTAGAGAATTCAAACTCACTCTGTCAGACACTCGAACGTCATTCGTTCTTACCTAAATAACAACCAACAATCATACCGCTCATTTCAGATTTCCGGTTTTTTGTTTTTATATTTCTGAATTTAATATTTTGAATAATTTTGGCAAAGTTTTTTTTCAACTTATTTTCTGGAATATATTTTTTCAATTGCTTTGCTTTTGTTAACTACATAGTGGGCTGTCATGGAACAGCATAAAGAGGACATCAGAGGAAACGCACTCTAACAATTAAATTGCCCTCGAAAATCCTCCTGCCCTTGAAAATCCTTGAAAACCCTTGAAAATCCTCCCTACCCTCTCCATACCGCGCGGGTTGTTTTTTTACATTGATCCTATGATGACCAGACATTACGGGACAGATCCTAAAATTGTCTCTTTTAATATCGGTCTTGTAAGTGTTATTCTAAAACGATTAAGCAACTCAGTTACACCTTCCTGCTGTCATAATTCTAAAAGGATTTAAATCGAAAGATTTTTCAGTAGCAACGTTCAAGTCTCACTGGTTAGATGGCACATTTTTGAATTGATAAAGTTTCTCCGAATACCACAGATCACAGCTACAGTTTTATTCCTCAAGTGAAAAATTGTAATCTTTTTTTTTATTGTGATGGACAAAATATTTCAAAAGAAAGTTACCAAAAACGTTGTGTAGTTGATTACTTATCACCATAAGTTGGACAGTTGAACGTCCTTTGACCTTGCTCTTCATTTTGCCTACCTGCTTTTCAGGCTAGTAGAATGGTAACAATTCTCAAGTTAACATGAAAGAGGTGGGAACTAGCAGTGTAAAACATAGCCGGCAGATTGCCGGAATAGCTGCGAAAGAATAGACCTGCGTGCCATATAATAGAGATAGAAACAGATACAGATCTAAATTGAAAAAAAATGACGCCGCTCAAAAAAACTAGGTAAAAACATTCAGAGATAAATTAATAAAGCTTGCTAAAATTCATTCCGCAGAAGCCTCTTATTAGGGACCTTTACTGCACAAATCAGTTCCTTTGACCTTAAACAAATTCAAATTAAACTTAGGTTTTAAAGTGCAAAAGTCATTTTATTGAGTGAGGTAAGTCAAATATGATCAAAATCTAATCACGCAAATAACCTAAAAACTTTTGCTAAAGCGAGTGAGAAATGACGTCACGCGCGCAAATGCCGTTAGTGAGAGGAAGAAGTCATTCAGAAAATTTGACTTTTTCAGCTTTGCCGTGTGAACAAATGTAAAACGAAAAAAGAGCGTCAGACGACGAAACAAAAAAACATAGCAGGACAAGTCCTGACGAACAATTCAAAGAATTTTCATTGACTAAACAGAAAAACTAGACCTAGAATGGACTGAGTGAATTGCGAAAACCATTTTAGAAAAAATCAGATCAAAAAAATAAGAAAAAACAGAAAATCAATGTCAAAATGACGCATGGAAACCAAAAAAACCACTAGCGAGAAATGAAAAATTAATTCAAACAAAAAAACTAGGTCTAGAATGAGCTGTGAATGGATTGGAAAACCATTTAGAAAAAAATCTGATCCAAAAAAATCGAAAAAACAGTGAAAGAAATTGCCGCATGTGAACAAAAAACCACTACCGAGAAACCGAATTTTTGTTCAAACACCGTTTTCTCACTCCACTTTAAAATTAGAGCGAAAAAAATTCACGCCGCAAAACCACTCGCTTTTTCGCTCAATTTCCTGTTTCGGCGTGACCAAAATCACTACTCCAATTTGACTTCAAAAATGATGAAAATGTGTGAACAGATCTTAAAAAAAGACAGCTCCCCAATACAATTCAAATTATTTGAATTGTAAAAAAACCAAGAGCACCGCAATATAGCTTCGCTCAGCTTACAGCTTCGCAGCTATAAACATCAACTACGCGCGCCTCCTTGTTAGAATACTAATTTGATAATCAATTGTCATTTATATAATTTACCACCATGAAGTTTGGTAGTTTGGTTGATATGACAGCTGGCTGTGGGTGTCTGGGTTCATTTGAAGATGCACTCTCGTACAACTCCCTCCTCTGTCTCTCTATCTCCTCCTGCTCACTCTTCTCTAACTCTTCCAACTGTCTCTCAAGTGCTTCTAACCGACCCTCCACGTGGTTGTATTTGGAAGACGCTACAACCAAATTAACTACACGTTACAGAACGCTTCAGATAAATTTTTTCCACCTCAAAGTTTGACAGAAATTAAAATATAGCCGTCCATTGCCGGGCGAAATGCTCTCGAAGAACACGCGAGGGGTTGGCTTTGGTTGTAGCTAGCCTCATCTTGGGGAGGTAAGAAGCCACACTTGGTAAGAAGGGGCAGAAAATGAAACATTCATGTTCTTTAAATTGCCATCTTTAAACTCGATTCTAAAACTTGTCATCTTTAACAACTAATAGACCACATAACAAAAGTAACAACAAATGAAAGCAACCATCAAAATTCAAAAATGTCGAAGCCAATAAATCCTCAGCAATATAGTAAAATCCTTAACTTATTATTCCCCACTACAGATCAAATGAGACCTGTCATTAATGAGATTAGCGACCGAAGAAAAACATCAAAAATGGGCAAAATTAAAGAAAAATAATAGCTCATTTATTTCAAAAACAGATTGCACCAGAATCGTTAAAACCGTTATATTTGAACTTGAAACTTTGAATAGATTCAAATATGAATCATTACACAGCCAATGAGACCTGTCACTGGTGAGACTAAGTGATAGAATAACATCAAAAACTGGTTAAATCCAATAAATACAATTTATGAAAACAGCTCGTGCCAAAGTCGTCAAAAATGTTCAGTATGAATAGAAGCAATTCAATAGGTTAGAGTATGCCTCAATAGAGAACCCAGAGAACTGTTATTAATGAAACTACGTGGTAGAACAAAAAACCCAAAATCTAGAAACAAACATTTTTTTTAAACAAGTACTGTCAAAACGAGTAGTAAAACAGTCGTCAAAACAGTTAAATTTCAATTCTCGTAAGTCAACTACATAAATGCTTCCAAATTATAAAGAAATAGAGAGCCCATAAAAACTATAATTAATGAGACTAACAACAGAACAATAAAATGAACTACAAAACCGGCAAAAATCTAAATGATAACATATTTCATGAAAACAAATAGCCTCTTATAACAAATAACATCTTAAACTCTGTAGTTGTCTTTTGAGAGATTTAAACAACTACAAAAATTCATTGCCAGAACAAGCGTATCACCTATTAAAAGTGTTCGTGTAGAAAACGAAGAGAAAACGCCAAAAAGTCACACGTGAAAAAAGTCGCTCTCACAAACCGAAAAATGTTTAAACACCAAATTCTTGCAAAAATTTAAAAGCAAATTTCAAAAAAAACCATTTCACACCTTAAAACGACTCACTTTCGCTCCTCTTAGTACGCAGCCTGATTAGAATCACTACTTGAATTTGAATTTTCATTGACAAGAAAATATCGAAAAACGTGTGAACAGAAATAAAAAAGGCAGTGCACCCATGCAATTCAAATTCGTTGAACTGCATAAACATAGCCGGCAGATTGCCGGAAAATAGCCGCAATAGACGCTCGTGGCCTTCCATGAATTGAAACACCTAAAGAAATAAGATAGATAATCGACCACCAGTCAATCAATAGACCACTAGACTTTTCGGGTTAGCTTCGGACTGTCAATTTTTTGACACATACGTTCTATAAGGAAAAAGCCTTTAAAGAGCTATTTCAAAATTGATATTCGAAATAAAAAAACTCAAGACTAATAATCACAAATTAGGGCATATAAGATTGGCACTACTTAGATGCACACTATTAACTAGTAAATCTTCATAAAAATTAAAGTTCCATAAGTGAGTTCAGAAGTCATTTTTTTTAGTGAGGTAAGTCACGCAATTGACCTAAAAGCAGAAACGACGTCACGTAAACAAATTTTAAATGCAAAGCAATAGAAGTCACTGAAGTCAATTCCAAGAAGTCAATTCCAAGAAGTCAGGTCGTAAGAATCATCGATGGAGACGACGAATTAAAAAACATAGCCGGTAGAATACCGGAAACGACTCGAATCGTCGTGCTAAATAATCTCTTCCCTAACTTGGACAAAGTCAGAATATCGAGATCGAAAAAAATACTAGAAATAACAAAAATAGCAGACCAATACAACATAAAAAGCGTTAAAATTTTTTTCAGTTCAGGGTTGTGGGTAGGTGCTGGTGGGGGGGGGGGGGGGGGGGGTTGTAGGAGGGGGCAGGTAGGTGGGGGGGGGGGTGTAGGTAGGTGGGGTGGGGGGTAGGTACGTTGCGGGGGGGGGGTAGGTAGGTACGTGGGGGGAAGGGGTAGGTAGGTA
>NW_027450726.1:0-1000 GCF_964194025.1 Convolutriloba macropyga | reverse complement strand
TTAATCTTCTTTGAATTGAAGCAATGACATATCGAAGAATTGACAAAGACACGATTATTAACATTGTTTTCTAAAATGAGGGATCATACTGCAATTAAGTGAAATATAATTAGGGCAATTTTGCAGAATGTGCTTCCACAGACAGTTAATTGCAGCAGAAGTAGATTACACTTTTCAACTTCCAGTGACGCCGCCTTTTCATCCGCAAAGTTTGCCTGTAAGTTTCACGCGTAGAATATATTAAGATGTGACAAGTGAAATCTGATTACAAAATAGAGTAAATGTAATCAAAAATTTGGTACCGGTGGACGCTGGTAATGGGGGGGGGGGGGGGGGACGTCCTCTAGAGTCAGAGCATGTGCCAATTTGGGTCTGCTCACCCTTCGGTAGAAGACATAATCATTTTGCTCCTATGATCCCTAGTGAACGAAGAATACAAAATTTTGCAAGTATCTTGCAAGCAATCTTGCAAAGGAATACATTAGTGCATCAATTTTCCCTGCAAAAGTATTGCAAGATTACGAATTCATTCAGAGTGTATTAATTTAAGCATTTAATCAAACTCATTCTATCTTGTTAGCTTTCGAAATTAGTTCAGATTAAATGCCCATATTTAGTTCAGCATTTTAGCTGCTTCTTTAGACATCATTTAGACATTAGCTGCAAAATTTAGACATTATTTAATTGAACACTGCTCGAGTTATTTTGAAGCAAAACTGAAGTCTATGAAATGAGAGGATATATTTGGTCTGTTTGTTTATTTCTGACGCCATGGTGCTCTCCATCCGTAAGTTTACTGCTCCTTACTTAGATAATTAAAGTAAGAAACTAATAATAAAATAGTTGAACCGTAAAATTAAAAAGTAATTTATTAAATTAAACCGCGCGAACGATCAACCAATTGTTCGTTATTTTAATTGGAAGAAAACTATACTGTATGCGAAATGGTCGCTAAATTGGCCAGAAAAATGTTTAATAATAATTATGCATAAGAAAATGT
>NW_027450725.1:0-15584 GCF_964194025.1 Convolutriloba macropyga | reverse complement strand
GCTTTCTAGTAAACGACGAGTAAACTTTTTAGCGTAGCTTTTACACGTTAGTTTGCACCAATCCAAACTTAATGGGAGAACTATATGCTCAACAGGGTTTTTTGATTAGACAATATTATTCCATTGACATATTCATCGTAAACTTTTGAGTGATATCATTAGAAAAAAATTTCAAGCGTAGAAATTGAACTAATTTCTTTTTATTTCGTCATTTTTCGAGAATCAATAAATTCTCGAAAAACGAAAATGAAAAAGTTTCCTTTATATGAAAAAAATCCAAAATTCTGCAAAAATGACGAGAAAGTTGACAGTGACGCCAAATCAAACCATGTTCGAAACAACTATGAAGCCCAATTACTCTTACGTTATTTCCGAAATTGATGTGATTTGAAGTAATTGTCACTTTTCTCGCCATTTTTGTTGCACTGAAAATTTTTTAGATATAAAAGTGTTGTTTCAATTAAGTATTACGCTGTTGTAGACGTGACATATATTTTGGTAGATGACTTTTCTCATTGATTTCATATTGAGGTATAAATGAACCGCATTATTAACCGCTATGAACTTACTATGTTTATTGTTATAAAGATTTTGATTTTGCTTTCAGCGTTAGAGTAATTTCGAACTTGAGTTTTTTTTGCCAACTTGTAAATTGGTCTCGCCAATGACAAGTCACATAAAAAGTCTTGCACATCGAAGTTTCAACCTTTTACTTTTTGTCTTAACCGATATTTTATGATAATTTCCTATCAATCTTGTGACTTTTTATCAATGAATAGTTTTGAGTATTCTGCTGACAATTTTTTGTCCCATGCTTGCCCCATTGCTGCCCAGATGCTCTGGAGTAGAAACCGCATCCTTATGGTCAAGGGTGAACATATGCCAAGCGGGTCGAACACTGCGAGACAAACGATAGGACAACTCTCTTGCTGGAGTTATTTTTGCTGGAACTTCTTGCTCAGTTCCACGAAAGACAATGAGACTGTCTGTGTCCACATTCCATATTAGTTTAAAGATTGAAGATGATTGTGGTTCTGCTTCGAAAGTTTTCACAACTTTCGTTGACCTGTCTGTTTCTGGGATCTGTGACTTGACTTCATCGCCACTGGTTATCCATTTCGTCCATTTTAATACAACTTTGACGGGGATTGCTCTGACTTTCCGGTAGATTTCGATTGCTTCTTGAGTAATTCTGGCTGATTTTAGGAAGTCGTCCATGTAGAAGTTTCGCTGAACCGTTCTGACGAGATTTTCGTCGTTGACTACATTCTCTTTCGCCACTTGGTGCAAAGCGTAATTTGCACAAGTTGACGAGCTCGTCGCCCCAAAACGTGTCGTGTATACTCGTAGACTTTCATTCTCTGCTCCGGATCACCTCGCCAGAGAAATCGTAAGCATCGGCTGTCATCGTTTTGGACAACAACTTGAAGAAACATCGCTTCTATGTCGGCTAAAATTGCTATTTGGTATTCTCGGAAGCGAAAAATATTTCCGATTAGACTCTGCAGCAGGTCTGGTCCAGATAGAAGTTTGTCGTTAAGGGATACGCCTTGACACCTCGCAGCTTGGCGCCATACTCTTCTGACTTTTTCAGGTTTATGGGGGTTAATGACAGGATGATTTGGCAGGTACCATTGCAGTTTGTCTTTGGTTTCATTCAGTTCAGTTTGCTCAACTTTCCGAACGCATCCAGCATTGAAATCCAAGTCAATGGTTTCTTGCTAACGGTTATTTAGCGTTTTGTCTTTCTGCAGGCGCCGTTCTAGGGACTTGAGTTGCCCCATTGCAGAGTAGAAGTTGTTCGATAACATCACTTCCTCCTCTCGCCACAGAAGTCCTACTTCGTATCTTTCACCGTTGAATCGCGTTGTTTGCTCCAACGTCTTGATTGCTCGTTGCTCCTCTTTTGAATGACCAGTGAAATCGCAGTTTGAAGCGTAGGACTCGATATCCCACCCTTTAATCAACTGGTTTGCTAGTTTATCATCTGCTATTGATGTTGCTGTTGTGGCAAGAGTTGCTGCCTGCCCCGCTGATAGCTAACCACTTAAGGCCCTGCTGATCTTTGATTTCACTGCCCATGGTGCAACTTTGCCTTCTGACTTCTTGAATTCGAAAGGATGACGAATGTCGTAACAATCTTGTCCAAGAATCACTTGAACCTCGTTTAGAATGTAGCTGTGATTTGGCAAGTTCCTCTGGTGTAGGTAACAGTCTTTCAGTTCTTGCAGCTCCACAATCTGGTCACCCCACCTGTTTCTCGTGCACAAAGAACTGCACTGTTGTCAACGGTCGAGACTTCTCATGTGCTGAAACAGCTATCGGCACTATTTCAGTCTTGACATCTTGTTAGCCATGGATCCCTACTACTGATAAGGACGCTTTTCGGCCTTGAAGTTGAAGTTTAGACACCACTGACTTGTCTACAAATGAAATCGAGGATCCTGCCTGACTCACTCATTGCTAGTACACTTAGGCTTAAGTCTCTGTTTGTCAGCTTGATTCGCACCACTGGGAGTCTTCTTTGAGTGATGTTAGTTGCTACTGTCCTTGTGGCATCTGAGACATTCTTTGTAGTATCCTTCTGCGGTAATCCGCTGTGCAGGAGTCTGTTGTGTCGCCTTTCACAGCTGGGTACACTACATGTCCTGCTTTTGCAGTCCTTCGACATGTGACCTGGTGTCAAACATTTGAAAAACAGTCGGAATTTATGGACAAGCTCTTGTCGTTCATTTACTTTCATTGATTTGAACTTTTCACAAGTCCAAACAGAGTGTTGTTCATCTTTGAAAGGACATTCGAATTTCCTGGGTTTTCTCGACTCTTCAGCGTTTGAACCAAAAGTACTCGTCTTCGGTTTTTCACGGCTTTGAAACCTATTTCTGTCAAACGACGAGCTTGTCTGTGCAAAAGAGTTCTCATAAATTACTGCTTTGGAGGCAAGCCAATCTTTGAAAAAAATCAAGTTGCCTCTCAGTAGTCGACGATCTTGCATATACTGCATGCACTGTTCTCTCAGTTGCGGGGAAAGTTTCCTTGTTGTTGAACTTAGCCCTGCTTCTGCTTCTAGATCTGATGTGTATCCAAGTTGTGTCAAGGTGTTCACCTCATTTGTAAGCACATTTGCAAACTTGACAACGCTCGTAGAATCGTCGTGCCGAATTGGATGATGAGTACGTATTTTCTTGAATTGCGCGTTGACTATGACATCTGATCTGCCATACTTCTCAGAGAGTATATCCCAAGCACGATTGTATGATTGTGAGCTGAATCCCATTCCCGATATTGCTGCTTTTGCTTGACCCGTTAGACTGGTCTTCAGGTTTTGCATCTCTTCTGTATTGCTGATTGGTTTTGATGAGCGACAACATCAAAAAGACCTAACCATTCTGGCCACTCAAAAGGATCTCCTGAAAACTGAGTCAGTTTTAGTTTTGGCAAGCTACTGGCACCACTGCTCGGTACTGGTTGGTAAATGACTTGGGGAGTGAGGTTCGTTCAGTGTGCTTCTGTTTCTGCTCTCGGCAGACCTGTTTCAAGAGTTGTTCATGGGACTCTCACTCCTGTTTCTGTCTTGAACTGCTGACGTTCCCTGCTGCTGAAACGTCGTCCTTGTCAACGGCGCTGGTGGGTCCATTACTCTAATTGATTTATGTATTTGTGGTTTCTTGAGAATAATTGGTTCTGACAGTTGCGTTGAGAAAAGTCCTTCACCCGGTGGGAACAGCGGGGTAGTTTTCGGGTAAGTACTGGAACGTTTGTCAACTCTGTCCTGTATGACATTCGTTTGAGGGTCGATAACAACGTTTAGAGATAGTGGTCGTCTAAGGACAGACTGTTAAGCCATTGATTCTGCCCACCCGGCTGTTCTTTTATGTTTGCGTCTCGATCCAACACTTTCTTATTCATCTGCCCCTGATCCAGTTGCCCTTGAGCTTCCTTTGGTCAGCTCAAGTTTCAGACGTCTTTAATCTTCGTCGGCCTCGGCTTTTTTCTTTCGTTTTCAAGGGCACGCTCATGCTGACGAAGACGCAGTTCAGTTCGTCTTCTTGTTGTTGCATCTTTAGACGTAACTCTTGTTCTTGTTGTTGTTGTTGTTGTTGTCGATGTTGTTGTTGTTGTTGATGTTGTAATCGTAATTCTTCTTGCTGGCGGCGAAGTTCTATTTTTTCACGCTCCTGTCCTAACTCCAACTGCCGCTCTCTCAGTCGTTGCTCTGTTTCGTTCTTAGCTCTTAGGTTTTCGAGCTCCATTTCTTGGATCTGTCGCCTTCTCGATGATCGCGAGTTGGCGATGCTTGGTTGTTTTCTTCTTACGTGTGTAGCAGAAGCCCTGGAAGAGACCTCGACGTCTTCTTGAGCGTTTTCTTACGCTCAATTTCCTGTATCAATTACAGCTGCGTTTGTGCCTTATCCCCAGCCGATGTGGATGAGACTAACGATGTTTGATTTCCACAATCCTTGCTCTGCCCGTACTGCTTGATCAGGTCTCGATAATAACTCCTACTATCAATGAGATCCACAAACCCTTGGGTGCAATCTTCTTTATTATTCGCATCCATTCTGTGCAAATCTCAACTAGTTTTTCTACCAGCTGTTCCAGTTGATTACACAATGTCTACTTTCGGAGTCGCTTAAGTTTTCTGCTTTCAAACTCTTCTCCAATATTGAGAGTTCATTTAATATTGACTCTGCAGCTTCCACAAATTTGTATGCTCGCAATGTGTCTTTCGAACAGTCGACGAATTCAGAGCGGAAATTTTTAATGTCTCGGAGTGAGCGCACTTTGTCAACTACCCACCCCAAAATTTTATTCTTTTCTTCTATTATATGATTGGTGTCATTGTCAAAACTTTAAAAAACTTTGGTTTCAATAGTAACTTCTGCTGGTGTCTGTTTTCTTTGAGTTCATCGTACGTCTCGAAGAAACGTTGATAGGCTTTTTCTACAGACACTGTTTTCTTCTGAGCCAAGTGATTTTTCACATCAGCCAGATGTCCATCAAACGTTTTGAGCAATTCTGCCTGCTCAGTTTCTAGTATCTTGAGTTGGCCTGACATCTTGTAGTCAGTCGTTTTCCAATGTCTATCGGGGCTCCTTCCAGCCATCGTGCGGATATTTTTCTGGTCCACCAAATTGAATCGAAGATTCGTTACTGGTCGTGTTGTGGTTGACGTCCGGGTCGGCGGACCAAATGTTGCGGCTGCTCAGGAATCTCAGCGGAACCGAAATATCACAGCCTGCATCTCGAGTTTTACGCCGGCCTTTTTCTTCAGTGAATCCGATTGTCTAACGACCTCGCAGAAAAAATTAGTCGCTTGGACGTTTTAAAGGACTGTAACTTTAATTTAGTTGATTGAAAGTAAGAAAATCCTTAGTGATAATCTACTAGTAGCTAGTATTGTTGTTAACTTCTTGTCAAATAAGCTTAACTAACTCAAAAATCGCAAGATCTTAAGATCTGGAAAAACTTAGCAAAAGAGACTAAAGTTGTTAATGAATCAACATTTAGTCTAATCTGAGAGACAACTGCTCTTGGTAAAAGTTTCTAATGGTTCTAAATACAATACAGTTTTACTATTCAAACAATTGGGTTAAAGTGAATAATCAAATAATTATCATTTATAACATCATCGCTACTTGTTTCTGATTGGTTAATCCAGAAAGTGATTCAGGTCATTGTTTACATAGTAAATGTCAAATTACTGCAAACTTTACCTTTGTTGACATAAACAAGGATGGTTATTGCGTGGCTCTAAATGCCTCAAATTTACGGTATTTGTCCTTAAATGAACATCTAAAGTATCAAAAAAACAACTTGAGAAATTTAACAATAAATAACAAAATATCAAAAAATGCCAATTTTGCACCATATAAGTGCTAATAGCCACACTTGTGGGTCTGCTGCAATAACGTTCGTTGGCTCCCTGAGTAGCTTAGAAGTAACCCTAACCGTGAGCCATAACCTTGGGTTGCTAAGGTTTTTCCTTCCAAAACTCGGGGGGTTGTACCAAATTTCGGTCCCAACTTTTTCAGTTTTGACGAATTTCAAGTTTTTCCAGTTTCAAAGGTTATTTCTTGCTGTCTGACTGCTTTTGTAGCTGATTCGAAGAAATCGATCTCCAGTTAGAGGTCTTCCTAACCCAAACAATTTAATAGAAAGACTAGAACTACTTATACTAGAAACAAAAGCCGGTGATGATGGTTTGTGAGATGAAATGCTAAATGTACCTAACAGCTAGTATCTATGAATATTATTAGTCAAGAGCAACTAGTTAATTTTAATCGAAATTATGACAAATAAAAATGATCATAACTACGTTGGCGAATGAAGTTTGAGTCAAACCACAACCACATCTAAAGCTAAATAACAACTATTATCCAAAGAAGTATTAAGCCCAACAATAACAAAGTTTAAAAAGAAAAAAAGTACCCTTATAATTAGATGAAACTTGGTCAGCTCATTTGATTGATTAGTCGGTTTTAGATAAATATACTAATATTAATTATAAATTTATAATAACCGCTATAGATATATTCACTAAATATGCCTGGTCTATAGGTTTAAAGATAAACCTGGTATATCTGTAACCAAAGGTTTACTACAAAGTAGACTAACAGGCAATAAAGAACAAGCAAGATTAGAGATGCACTATGACTTTAGTCATGATGATATACTGAAAGATTGAGAGTCATTTTGTTCTAGAGTCTTAGCTTTACTCATAGCTATAACAATAGCTATAACTACAGCTATAGTTATAGCTATAGCTATAGCTATAGTTATAACAATAGTCATAGCTATAGCTATAATTATAGCTATAGTTGTAGCTATAGTTATAACTATATTCATAGCCATAGCTATAATCATAGCTATAGTTATAGCCATAGTTATGGTGATAGTTATAGCTAAAACTACGACAAAATATGTAGTTAATTAAAATCGAAGAAACTAAACTTAGTGCAACCTTACTTTACCTTGATATTAAAGCCTTATCAGAACAAAACATAAATGATAAAATCCGAGTCAATAAAAAATTTCAAAACAATATTAACATTAGAAAAGATATTAAAAACTATTATGAAGAGACTGAGATCCATAATAAGAAGCTAAGCAAAGATAAAACTTATATAAGTATAGCAGAGATAACGTAAATAGTTTCATCATCTATAACAACAACAGCAACTACATCAGTTGAAAAAACTGGAATAGGTATACCTTGTTCTATACCAGCAGCTTTTGCTACATCTACTGTATGTGGCTCATTACCAAAAACGCTTAATAGTAAAACAAGAAATAAAATCATTAATTATTCACAGATGTATTTTCTAGCTAAACTGTTAAGTGATACTTCTTTATTAGGCTTTATTTTTACTCAATAAAAGACAATGAGATAGATAATAATAAAAATAATGAATTAGTTAAAGTATATGAAGAACCGAAATATCACAGCCTGGATCTCGAGTTTTACGCCGGCCTTGTTCGTCAGTGAATCCGATTGTCTAATGATATCTCAGAAATAATTAGTCGCTCGGACATATTACAGGACTGTAACTTTAATTTTGTTGATTGAAGTTAAGAAAATCCTTAGTGATAATCTATGTTAAATCTCGTGCTGAAGTTTGTAAAATTTCAACAAGTAGCTAGTATTGTTGCTAACTTCTTGTCAGGTAAGCTCAAATAACTCAAAACTCGCAAGATCTTAAGATCTAGACAAACTTAGCAAAAACGACTAAAGTTGTTACAGAATCAAAATTTAGTCTAATCTGAGAGACAACTGCTCTTGGTAACAGTTTCTAATGGTTCTAAATACAATACAGTTTTAATATTCAAACAAATGGGTTAAAGTGAATAATCAAATAATTATAATTTATAACATCTTCGCTACTTGTTTCTGTTTGGTTAATCCAGAAATTGATTTAGGTCATTGTTTACATAGTAAATGTCAAATTACTGCAAAATTTACCTTTGTTGACATAAGCAAGGATGGTTATTACGTGGCCCTAAATGCCTCAAATTTACGGTATTTGTCCTTAAATGAACATCTAAAGTATCAAAAAAACAACTTGAGAAATTTAACAATAAATAACAAAATATCAAAAAATGCCAATTTTGCACCATATAAGTGCTAATAGCCACACTTGTGGGTCTGCTGCAATAACGTTCGTTGGGTCCATGAGTAGCTTAGAGGTAACCCTAACCGTGTGCCATAACCTAGGGTTGCTCAGGTTTTGCCTTCCAAAAGAGGTCTTCCTAACCCAAACAATTTAAAAGAAAGACTAGAACTACTTATACTAGAAACAAAAGCCGTTGATGATGGTTTGTGTGATGAAATGTTAAATGTATCTAAACAGCTATTATCTAAGAGTATTATTAGTCAAGAGCAACTAGTTAATTTTATTGGAAATAATGACATATAAAAATGCCCATAACTACGTTGGCGAATGAAGTTTCTTGAAAGCAGAGTCAGACCACAACCACATCTAAAGCTAGACAACAACTATTATCTAAAGAAGTATTAAGTCCAATAATAACAAAGTTTAAAAAAGAAAAAAGAATACCCTTATAATTAGATGAAACTTGGTCAGCTGATTTGATTGATTAGTCGGTTTTAGATAAATATAATTGTGGTACATGGGTTACCGTTTAACCATAAATCAAATTAGTCTGTGATGCAGTGAATTAATACAGTCATATGCAGTATGTATTTTATCTCATTTGTTATCTCTGCAATCGCCGTGCGATTGTTCAACCTCCAAAAGGTAACAGGTACTTACGCACTAATAGACAGACAGTGAAAAGATCAAGTGCGGTCTGCCTTAAACATAAGTGAATTAAAGTTGCGCGTTAACAATCTCTTGACCTAGTACTTAAGCTAGAACTCGTGAAGGATCTGAGTACCACAATAATAATATTAATTATAAATTTATAATAACCGCTATAGATATATTCACTAAATATGCCTGGTCTATACCTTTAAAGATAAACCTGGTATATCTGTAACCAAAGGTTTATTACAAAGTACACTGATAGGCAATAAAGAACAAGCAAGATTAGAGATGCACTATGACTTTAGTCATGATGATATACTGAAAGATTGAGAGTCATTTTGTTCTAGAGTCTTAGCTTTACTCATAGCTATAACAATAGCTATAACTACAGCTATAGTTATAGCTATAGTTATAACTATAGTCATAGCTATAGCTATAATTATAGCTATAGTTGTAGCTATTGTTATAACTATATTCATAGCCATAGCTATAATCATAGCTATAGTTATAGCCATAGTTATATTCATAGTTATAGCTAAAACTAAGACAAAATATGTAGTTAATTAAAATCGAAGAAACTAAACCTAGTGCAACCTTACTTTACCTTGATATTAAAGCCTTATCAGAACAAAACAAATAATAAAATCCGAGCCAATAAAAAAGTTCAAAACAATATTAACATTAGAAAAGATATTAAAAACTATTATGAAGAAACTGAGATCCATAATAAGAAGCTAAGCAAAGATAAAACTTATATAAATATAGCAGAGATAACTGAAATAGTTTCATCATCTATAACAACAACAGCAACAACAACATCAGTTGAAAAACTTTGAGTATGTATACCTTATTCTATACCAGCAGCTTTTGCTACAGCTACTGTATGCGGCTCATTACCAAAAACGCTTAATAACAAAATAAGAAATAAAATCATTAATTATTCACAGATGTGTTTTCTAGCTAAACTGTTAAGTGATAATTTATTAGGCTTTATTTTTAGTCAATAAAAGACAATGAAATAGATAAGGATAAATATAATGAATTAGTTAAAGTATATGAAGATTAAAAGAAAAATAAGAAAATAAAGATGAATATTATTTAAACTAAAGCTATTAGTATTTAGGAATAATAATATGTTTAGTAATATTAGTAATAGTTTTATTATTCAGAGATAGCTATAGTTATCTTTGTAGCAGTTTCCCTGATAGTCATAGCTATAATTATAGTCATAGCTATATTTATAGTCATAGCTATATTTATAGCCATAGCTATAGTTATAGTCATAGCTATATTTATAAAAGTCATAACTATTTTTATAGTCATCGCTATAGTTATAGTAGAACCATATTTATAGTCATAGCTATAGTTTAATTATAGCAACAGTTATAGTTAAGCAAACAATAATTCTTCTTTGTACCTAAATATAAACCTCTACCTTTCTGTACTACTTTTATACCTTCTCCAGTTGTTCCAAACCTAATTAACTCAGGTGTAGCTGCTAGAACTGCTTTAGGGTTCCCAGTTGCAGCTGCACTTCCCATTTTACTTGCTATTTCTAAAGCTCTTACTGGAGTATTAGCAACTTTCTTTCCAAAGTTAATCGTCGCTTAACCTCAACTCCTAAAGATATCCTTTAATCACTCAGCTTCTATCGTTGCATCAGGTACTGTAATAGATTTATTTCTTTTACATTTACTACACGAACTTTTTAACATCTTAGTACCTTCAGCTGATATAAAAGCAAAGATAATAATAGTACCACAATAATGCCTGCCACCAGCAATAAAAGAATTGGTTTTAAACTTTATGAAATTACTCGTATTTATTTATATATAGAAAAAATGGAAAGTTAAAATCATAACCCTTTTGTTGTAAAGCCTAATGCAAAGCCTAAGCCTAAGACTAGAGCTGAAGGTAAAGGTCTATCTAAAGCAAACAAAAAGAAAATAGATATTATTTATGCTAAAGGATTTGTTAAATTAAGTGAGTCTGGCCAAGATGAAAAAAATATAAAAAAGAACCGTAACTTGAATATTAGATAGAACTATAAATAGAGTATTAACTATAACTTTAATCAGAGTATTAGCTATAACTATAACTAGAGTCTTAGACATAGCTATAACTATAACTAGAGAATCGGACATAACTATAACTATAACGAGTGGATTAGACATAACTATTGCTAGAGCATCAGACAAAACCCGAAAATTAATAATAAAAATAACTAGAGTAATTTATATAACTATAACTACAACCAAGACACTATATCAACCATCCTACTACCATCACTATTAACACTAATAATTTTTCTAGTTAGCACTAACGCATGACATATCATATCAGAAACACCGCGAGCAAATTTAGAATCAAGTTTTATTGCTTGTGCCACTATATGATCCCTTCGATATCTAGTATCAATTATGTATATTCTATAATTACTTTCAAATGTTCTATGATTTATATATGGTTTAATACTATCTAGTAATACTATCTAGTAATCTAGTAATTTAAGTTCTTTTAAAATTTACAATCTCTTTATATGTCATTTTTTAATTATTAGCACCATAATTAATAGTCAAGCTATCATCAGGATAGGATACACTGCCAATCTTTCAAAAGAATTCATTAACATCCATCTCATTGAATATGCTAGCATCAATAGTTTGATCATTAAAATTACTATTTTCAAAAGTCACAATAATATATTGAGGTATCTCAAAACAACTTTCTATGCCTATATCAAACAGGAAATTGGTAGCATCTGACACATTCTTATAAAACGTCTTTCTTTCATAAAAGTTAAAGTCAATATTAATCTTTTTACTTAGTCCTTTCTGTACAAATATTTTATTATCATTACTAGGATCAATACAAGATACACACCAATTTATATCTCTAGTTTCTATATTACAATCATTAGCCACTGCACCAGCTCCTTTATTAACTCTAAAATAATGCTCTATGATTACTATTTCTTTTTTGTATTAATTTAAAGCCTATGTCATATATAATCTTTTCTAAATCATTTATAAATCCGAATAGATCTTTCATCCTAATCATCATACACATGACCCTTGTGCAGCCTGATGCTCACCTTTTATTTGACTATCTTTTTCTCTTTGATCCTGAACAAAACCAATTTCAAATTCCTCACTAGTGCTAGTTAATAAATTATACGTTAATAGTTTAGGATGAGAATGATTTATATATTCGATTGTTTTACCACTAATAGTTTCCTGACAATAGAAACAAATAATGTCATTACACATTTGTTTACAAATTTAAAATTGGCATCATTAGCTATTATCCCACCAGCTTTATCTTATACATTAAACTCTATCTCTCAATAAGTTTCAAGTATGGTTAAATGATTCTCTTCTCTTCTAATCAAAATGTTAATATTATTATTAACCGTATGCATTGTTACTAGATTGTTTGGTTTATAACTTGTTATCTTGCTATTGTGTACCTCATTATTATACATTTATTCTCCATCAATTTCGAATTCCATTTTTATGAGCTAAAAAATGACTGACAACTTAACCTTATATGAACTGCAAAATATACAAAAAGCTTTACGTGAAACTAAAGAACACACACTCAACTTTAGAATGATAAAACCAACAGAAAGATTTAACTTAAGTGAACCTATACAAAATGCAACTAGATTAAGTTTAATTAGATTTTCAGTTTATAATTCAGTGTCAATAACCAATTTCTATATGCCTGTGTGGTTTTAGATAGTTCTAGACCTAACTCTAGCTCTAACACTAACACTAACACTAACTGCAGCTCTAACTTTAGATCTAACATTAAATCTACTCCTAATTATCATAAAAATCGAACCCCTATATTATATTCAACTATTATATTAGGCGCATATGATTTATCTGAAATAGCAGAACTCATAAAAGAAGAAGCTAATGGTAGTGTTATACTAGAACCTGACAAGAACACAATGAAATGTAGAATGGAATTAAAACAAGGAGCACTAAGCTTTGATGTAGAGAACTCAATAGCCCCATTACTAGGCTTTGGAAAAATATTATAAAGAGCATGTAAATATACATCACAAAAAATAATTGATATTATGGGTTTCAAGACTATGAATATTCATTGTAATGTTATATCAGGAGCAAAAAGACAATGGTAATGAAACAGATATACTATATACTTTTAGCCTAATAGAACGAGCAGGTTATTTAATAAATATTAGGCAAACTAATGTGTTATATCAAGATGTTACTAAGGAAAGAATAGAATATATAGAGTTTCTTATCAGAGATGAGCAAGCCAGACCAATTGACTTTAATGGAGATGCCTTAAGTTTTATTTTACATCTAACATAGTTAGTTGGTCGAAGACCCTTCTGACGTAGTCAGGGGACCTTCGGTCTGTTAACTTTAAGATATAGATCTAAGAATAGCTATAATAATAGATATAATAGTAGATATTATAGTGGATATAATATTACATATATTATAAATATTTATATAAAATATGAGATATATATTAGATATAACATCAGATATAATTTTAGATATAATTTGAGATATAATATTTGATATAATAGTAGATTTAATGTTGGATATACTAATAGATAAAATAGTAGATATAATATTAGATACAATATTAGATATAGTAGTAGATATAAAATTAGATATATTATAATATATAATATTAGATATCAGATTAGATATAATACTAGGTATAATAATAGATAATAGACATAAATAGATAAAAACAAATTTAATATAAGATATAGAGTAGATATAATAGTAGAGATAATTTTAGATATAATAGTAGATATAATATTATACATCATATTAGATATAATTATAGATAATAGATATAAATAGATTTAATAATAGATATAAAATTAGATATATAGTATATTATAAAGTTGGAAATAATATAAGATATAATATCAGATATTAAATTAGATATAAAATTAGTTATAATATTAGATAAAATAATAGATAATCGACAATAGATATAAAGATATAATATTAGATATATTAGATATAAAAGTATTTATATTATTAGATATAATAGTAGATATAATATTAGATATAATATTAGTTATAATAGTAGATAATAGATATAATACTAGATAACATTAGATATAATAGTAGATATAAAATTAGATAAAATATTAGTTATAATAGTAGATAATAGATATAATACTAGATAACATTAGATATAATAGTAGATATAAAATTAGATATATTAGAAACAAAATTAGATAAAATATTAGATATAACAATAGATAATAGATGTAATATAAGATATAATATTAGATATAATAGTAGATATAAAATTGGACAAAAAAAGTAGATATAATTTTAGATATAAAATTAATTACAAAAGATACGATATTAGATATAATATTAGATAAAAATAGATATAAAAGTAGATATTATAAAAGATATAAGATTAGATATAAAATTAGATATAATATTAGATATATTATTAGATAATAGCTCAAACATATACTATTATATTTATTAATAGATATAAGATTAGATACAATATTAGATATAATATTAGATAATAAGTAAAAGATATAAATAGATATTAGATACAGTGAATAGATAAAAAATAGATAAAAGAAAATATATTTTATATGTATATATATAGATATATATATATAATATATATATATATATATATATATATATATATATATATATACTATATATATATATATATATATATATATATATAATATATATATATATATATATAATATAAGATATAAATCTAATATTAGGGCATAGATATAATATTAGATATAGATATAATTTTAGATATAGATTTATAAAGATATATAGACATAGATTTAATATTAGATATAGATATTATATTAGATATAGATATAATATTAGATATAGAAATAATATTAGATATAGATATCATATTTACTATAGCTAATACTATGAAGCTTTGCACCATAGCTAACTATAACACATCATCACATCCAATTCCTAATCTACAAATAATATTTTCATATTTAGATACATCAAAAACAATATAAGTATGAGGTGTTTTCCAAACATCATTGCATATAGCGAAATCTCTATAACTGATTTCCCCTAATTAAAAAAGTAGTGATGTTGTTTCTTGTACCTAACCTCTTAGTTTAAATAACATGAATATAATCAATTTGCTCTAACTTTGTGTTTTAGTAGAAAATATGTTCTGATTAAGATAGAACATATTCAATTATTATGTCTGCCTCTACAGAAACACTCGTTCATTCTATGTAACTTAAGAGGAACACCATCAAATATCATCAGACTCTTTGTGTTTTATCTAGATGTTCTGGTTTAGCTATCTCATTGATATCTGATATAAAAATGGGGCTTATCCCCTGCTTTGGTAAAATCCTTTTATTGATCTCCTGTTGGTCCTATAATTTACGAATTATCACAGTCAAAAATCTTTAAGAATAGCTTCTTAAATAAATAAGTCTTACCACATTCACTTGAACCTGATATTATACATCTAAAGGTTTCTGGTATTGGTGGTTTAATAGGAACAGTTACACTTCGTGTTTTATCTATATAAATATATATATATATATATATATATATATATATATATGATGTTGTCTATCTATACCTATAACATTATCTATATCTTTATCTTTATTGTATATATGATATTATCTTTATCTATATCTGTATGTATAACTTTATCTATATCTTCATCTTTATCTATATAAATGTTATTATCTTTATCTATATCTACAACTTTATCTATATCTTTGTCTTTAGTTGTAGAAGTAGATTTTTCTTTAGCCATATCTATATA
>NW_027450724.1:10000-17554 GCF_964194025.1 Convolutriloba macropyga | reverse complement strand
CCTTTTCTTACGTCATATGGCCAAGAGAGCATTTGAAGGCGAAACTTCTGCATGGGGAAGCTGCATCATGAACAAAAGTTTATATCGAGTATTATGTTGACGTTAGTAGGCCCTGGCCGAAAGCGCAGCATGTGAAAGGTATAGATAAAAGTTATCGTTGCAGTCAGTACTGTGTAGTTACTAGTAGCTGGATTTAAGCTCGAAGTGAGACACTGTTGGTGAAACTTCATCATGAGAACGTCACAAGCTGATCACGCTCTATGATATGACTAGTATTATGTTGCTTATAGTAGGCTAAGCGCAAGCCGAAACATCAACATGTGAAAGTCGTAGAATTTTGCGATCAAATTGTGGCTAGTACTGTGATGTTACTAGTAACCTTGTGTTACGTCATATGGCCAAGAGAGCATTTGAAGGCGAAACTTCTGCATGGGGAAGCTGCATCATGAACAAAAGTTTATATCGAGTATTATGTTGACGTTAGTAGGCCCTGGCCGAAAGCGCAGCATGTGAAAGGTATAGATAAAAGTTAGCGTTGCAGTCAGTACTGTGTAGTTACTAGTAGCTGGATTTAAGCTCGAAATGAGACACTGTTGGTGAAACTTCATCATGAGAACGTCACAAGCTGATCACGCTCTATGATATGACTAGTATTATGTTGCTTCTAGTAGGCTAAGCGCAAGCCGAAACATCAACATGTGAAAGTCGTAGAATTTTGCAATCAAACTGTGGCTAGTACTGTGATGTTACTAGTAACCTTTTCTTACGTCATATGGCCAAGAGAGCATTTGAAGGCGAAACTTCTGCATGGGGAAGCTGCATCATGAACAAAAGTTTATATCGAGTATTATGTTGACGTTAGTAGGCCCTGGCCGAAAGCGCAGCATGTGAAAGGTATAGATAAAAGTTATCGTTGCAGTCAGTACTGTGTAGTTACTAGTAGCTGGATTTAAGCTCGAAGTGAGACACTGTTGGTGAAACTTCATCATGAGAACGTCACAAGCTGATCACGCTCTATGATATGACTAGTATTATGTTGCTTATAGTAGGCTAAGCGCAAGCCGAAACATCAACATGTGAAAGTCGTAGAATTTTGCGATCAAACTGTGGCTAGTACTTTGATGATGCTTGTAGCCAACCGAATTGGTTGAAAAGCCCAATAAGTAAGCTAACTTGGGAGAGCTTGTTGGAAACCAAATGCTACTAGATTGGTCCAAATACATCCTTCAACAGGGGATCACTTGGCTCGCTTTACGAAGAGGAGCACAGCTATATGTGTTAATTCGGTATGAATCGCAAGATTTGTTTACCGACCTCTCTAACGCAAAAGGCGGTCTCGGCTTCGGCTGTTGACTGCGTCCGATTCAGGGTTATATAACTCTCGATTGAACACATTGATGTTCTATTGTTGGTGCTTCCAATAAAATTGGAACACTTAAAGCAGAACCGATTCAAATAATAGCATTCTGATCAATGATTGCATTCCTTGATCAAGAACTGCTGGAGTCATTGTGATGGCGAATTTTCTTCATAAGAAAATTGCAAAGAGACGGAACTTAATGAGACTAGTATTATGTTGTTTCTAGTAAGCGGAAGCTGAAACAGCAACATGTGAAAATCAAGTTTTGTTCAATGATCTCGAGGCGATAAGTACTATGAAGCAACTAGTAGCCTAAGCATGACTCAGATTTGAGACAGTCAAAAAGACTGGCGAAACTTCTTCACATGAAAGTTACATAGAGAACTACAAATGTATACAGCGAGTATTATGTTGTTTCTAGTAGGCGAAAGCTGAAACATCAACATGTGAAAGTTGTCTGCAAACTGTAGAACGATATGTGATTAGTACTGTGCTGTTACTAGTAGCCAGTCTGACTGTAGAAGCCAAGACAAAGGGAAACTAATGCATCTGAAAAGGACAAGTTATGGAAAGGTATGCACGATAAGTATTATGTTGTTTCTAGTAAGCGGCAGCTGAAACATCAACATGTGAACGTCGTTGTGTACAGTAACCTAGAACTATATAGTCCTTAGTAACGTGCATTTACTAGTACCTGTAATTGGTATTCAGACTCAGGCAGTTTGGAATAGTTTGGCAAAGATGCACCAGAGAAAACTGGGATTTGATACAGAAATTGTTGAATACAAGTATTATGCTGCTTCTAGTAGGTTGAATCCGAAACATCAGCATGTGAAAATTGAAAACATTTCTGGTTCGAATTGTCACAAGTATTTGGTGATCTGAGTAGCCAAACTCACTACAACGCCAATTGAAGGCAAAAATTCTCAACGGGAAAAGCTATTCTCATTGAATGAGCTAACAAGACGAGTATTATGTTGCTTCTAGTAGGCGAAAGCCAAAACATCAACATGTGAAAGTCTTGCTGAACAAATTTAATGTTGTTGAGCTCAGTACCGTGTGAATTAGTAGCCATAATTGGCGAGCGAAAATTGAACTGGCGAAACTTCGTCTTTGGAAAATTGCAGATGCCGAGCACTTATTTTGCAACGAGTATTATGTTGACTGTAGTAAGCGAAAGCCGAAACAGCAACATGTGAAAGCTGTTGAAATTTGTGGTCATTTTGCAATAAGTACAAGGAGTGTAACTAGTAGCCAGGTCAAAATTTGGGATAAGAATGAGCAAAAATTCTGCATGAGAACAGTTGAAATTATGAAACTAAATTACAAAGACTAGTATTATGTTGTTTCGAGTACGCGAAAGCGGAAACATCAACATGTGAACGTTTGTAACGAAGTTTCGTTAATTTTCAGCCTAGTACTGAGCAAGAACGAGTAGCCTCATCTCCAATCCCACGCAAAATGTAGTGAAATATGTGAGTGAACCTTATTCACGGTGAGGGTTTCCCGAGGTCTGTATTGCAGCGAGTATTATGTTGCTTCTAGTAAGCGAAAGCTGAAACAACAACATTTGAAAGTTGGAATTAATGACTGAATGGAAACTTCGACCTGTGTTTGATAGTAGTAGCGAACAAAACTGCTGAATCGGTTTCTGTCTCATATTGGTCAGTGAACCAATTAAGAGACAATCAACTACATAACC
Source organism: Convolutriloba macropyga (assembly GCF_964194025.1). Lineage (NCBI taxonomy): Eukaryota > Metazoa > Xenacoelomorpha > Acoela > Convolutidae > Convolutriloba > Convolutriloba macropyga. The sequence continues at coordinate 14,492 of NW_027450724.1, read as the reverse complement.
TGAATTGGGCGAGAGAACCCCCTTAACTTAAGCATATCAGTAAGGGGAGGAAAAGAAATCAACTGAGAATCCCTTAGTAATGGCGAATGAACAGGGAAAAGCTCATCGGGAAGAGAAATGGCAACATTTCTCGGTGTCCGGTATGGTTTGATGCTAGACTGGTGAATTTGTCCTGATGTCTACTGGAAAGTAGCATCAAAGAAGGTGAAAATCCTGTAAAGGTCATTTTCGATACCAGTCATAATGGCTCATTCCTATGAGTAGAGTTGTTTGAAAGTGCAACTCGAAGCTGGAGATATGTCTCTCCAAAAGCTAATTATAAAGCGAGACCGATAGTAAACAAGTACCGTGAGGGAAAGTTGAAAAGCACTCTGAAGAGAGAGTGAAAAGTACGTGAAACTGTTGAAGGGGAACTGGAGTGAGCGTTACCATACTCAATGCCTTGATATTATATTCTCGGCTACCGAGTAGTGTAGTTGTCGTCTTTTGGCAAATCTTGTTAATGAATCGAGCAGAAGTTTTCCTCGGAATTCTTCTTGTTGATTCTAAACAAAATGAGATAAATTGATCTTGATTGCCTGTCTGACCTCAACTTCCTATTCAATGCTCTCTACAGCCCGTCTTGAAACACGGACCAAGGAGTGTGAGTTGCTTGCAAGTGTTGTCGCTCATTGAAAGCGCACACGCGAAATGAAAGTGAACAGTGTAATTTTTATGAATTGCACTACTTTGTGTGGTGAGGGCGCCGATTCGGTGTCCCGCAACCACGGACGGTTTTGCTCTTATTGCATGACTGATCCAGAGCAAGTAGCACACGACCCGAAAGATGGTGATCTATGCTTGGGCAGGGCGAAGCCACGGGAAACCATGGTGGAAGCCCGAAGCGGTTCTGACGTGCAAATCGATCGTCTGACCTGAGCATAGGGGCGAAAGACTAATCGAACCATCTAGTAGCTGGTTTCCTCCGAAGTTTCCCTCAGGATAGCAAAAGCTTGAGCAAGATTGAAAAATCTTCGCAAAGCAATTTCATCGGTTAAAGCGAATGATTAGAGGAATGGGGGAAAATTTTTCCTTCACCTATTCTCAAACTATAAATCGGTGAGATGTCCTTGTGACTTAATTGCACTTGGACTATGAATGCAAGCTTTTTGTGGGCCGCTTTTGGTAAGCAGAACCGGCGATGTGGGATGAACCAAAAGTTGGGTTAAGGCGCCTAACTACTTGCTCATGAGTCACCACAAAAGGTGTTGATTGATACTGACAGCAGGACGGTGGTCATGGAAGTTGAAATCCGCTAAGGAGTGTGTAACAACTCACCTGCCGAATCAATCAGCCCTGAAAATGGATGGCACTAGAGCTCGTGGCCTATACCCAACCATGAATATCAATATCTAACGCAAGTTAGATTAGAGAAAAAGAGCCTCACCAGCTCAAAAATGATATTCATGTGTAGGAGGACACATTGATTGCGCTAAAGTATGCACGCAAGTGTATGCGCGAAGCGATCAATGGAGCAGATCTTGGTGGAAGTAGCAAGTACTCAAATGAGAACTTTGAGGACTGAAGCGGGAAAGGCTTTCATGTGAACAGCGTTTGCACATGAGTTAGTCGATTCTAAAAGACAGGCTAATGCCAAAGTCTTGAATAGTGGTTTCTTGAAAACTGCTGAGTCTCGAAAGAGCATCGGGTTAAAATTCCCGAACTTACTCTCCTGGCATTGAGACGGCAACGTCATTGAGGTCGAACTTTGTCATTGGGACCTTGGGGAAGAGTTATCTTTTCTTTATAACACGTTGTAGAGTCCTTGGAATTGATTCAATCAGAGATAAGGCTCGAAGCGTGCAAGAGCACAGCAGCATTTGCTGTGTCCCAATTGTTCCTGGTGGCACATAAAAGTTTGGCTTAGCAGATGTCAGGAGAGTGAATCGTACCGATTACCGCATCAGGTCCCCAAGGTGAAAAGCCTCTGGTCTTGGAACAGTGTAGATAAGGGAAGTCGGCAAAATAGATCCGTACCTTCGGAAGAAGGATTGGCTCTGAGGAGTGGGTGTAACAAGCCTTTAGTTTGACGCTTCGGTCTGCTAAAGCGTGCGATGGCCTTCGGGTTGTTGGCGTTTGGTTTGACTGCTAGCTGATATGCTTTAGGTCTATTCTGTTGCACAAAAAACACTCGAACTCTGAACTGGTTCGGACAAGGGGAATCCGACTGTTTAATTAAAACAAAGCATTGCGATGGCTGGTGAAACGGTGTTGACGCAATGTGATTTCTGCCCAGTGCTCTGAATGTCAAAGTGAAGAAATTCAAATAAGCGCGGGTAAACGGCGGGAGTAACTATGACTCTCTTAAGTAACTTTGGCGGGAGTAACTATGACTCTCTTAGTGATGATTAGTTGACTGTGTGCAACCTCCACGAGGTCTCGCTGGAAACTGCCATTCGTGGCTGAGCTAAGCACACCATCAATAGTCCCCGGAATGGACAAACCTTAAAAACTTGCCCAGTGGAAGGAAAACCACTCAACAAACCACGGTTTCGGAGTCATACCAAAACAAAGACTGTCCGTGGAAGGCAAACCACTAAAACCACGGTTTCGGAGTCACACCAAAACAAAGACTGTCCGTGGAAGGCGAACCACTAAAAACCACGGTTTCGGAGTCATACCAGAACAAAGGCTGTCCGGTGAAGTGTGCTGACCACCTTAAAAGTTCGCCAACCACTTTGGGTAAAACCAAAGTCTGTACCTCGGTACAGTAGTCCCAACGATGAAGACAATCAATGAGAAAGATCTGGCCTCAGCCAGACAAGACAGTGTGAGCACCAGTAGTTGTGGAGACGTGGCCTCCAAGTGGACCTGCGACATCTGCGGACAGGGTCCGTTCAGGAGTGAGCTCGGCCTGAAGCAGCACAAGACCAGAAGTCACAAGTCAGGGGCATCACAGACGAAAGCATCACAGGGAGCACATGCGGGCAGGGCTCCCACCCAGGAACCCGTGAGTGGCCAAGCAACAGCCCCCAACTGGTGCTGCTCAATCTGTGGTGCTGGACCCTTCAAAGGACAGACTGGTCTCTCACTTCACACCAAAAGCAGGCACCCAGATACATACCACCAGATGCAGGCCCAGAAGACAGGCAGATCTAATGCAAGGTGGACTCTTGAGGAAATGGCTCTGGTCAGAGACGCGATGAGGGGCCTTGATCCTGCATCCCAGAAGCAAGAGAATGAGCAACTGGCAAGACTGTTCCCCCATCGATCCGCTGAGGCATTCAAGGGCTTGAGAAAGAACCAACAGTTTGTGGCAATGATGCAGGAACATGACAGGGAGGAAAACACTGTGCAGGAAGACAGACCAAGACACTGTCTTGAGACGGGCATCGACCTTGAGATGCTGGCTCTTCCTCCTCCGGGTGAATGGCACAGAATGACGGACGACGATCTCACCCAGTACGTCGAGAGAGAGGGACAGATGTGGCTACAAACCCTTGCACAAGAACCAGGGAAGAATGGGGGACAGAGGGCTCACAAACATCCTAGACGATCCAAGAAGGGCATGAGACGGCACCAGTATGCAAGACTGCAGGCTCTTTACAGACGTGACAGGGCTAAGGCAGCGGCATCAGTGATGGATGGGTCATGGGAGAAGTTTGGTGAGCACAACCCCATCACCGACAAGACAGGGTTTCTTGATGCTTGGCAGCAGCTCCTTGAGACGGAAGCAGAGACAATAGACCTAAGCACAATCAGCGGTCAGGGTTGGGTCACTCCAATCACCATCGAAGAAGTGGCCAAGTGTGTGCAGACCATGGGACAGACAGCTTCTGGACCAGACAGGGTGAGCAGGAAGACGGTGACTTGCATCCCCTTCAAGAAGTTGGTCTCCCACTTCAATCTCTGGCTGCTGGCTGAACATCTACCCGAGTGGCTCCTTAGTGGAAGAACAGTGTTCATCCCCAAAGTGGCAGGGTCTCAGGAACCAATGGACTTCAGACCCATCACAGTGGCAAGTGTACTGGCCAGGGTGTTCCACAAGTGCTTAGCTGCACGACTTGAGGACCTAGACGACAATATCAGACAGAAGGGCTTCAAGAGGGTAGATGGGACGGCAACCAACTCTCTTCTGCTGCAGGGCATTATCAGTGAGGCAAAGACACAGAGACGGGGACTCAAACTGGCCTTCATAGATGTGAAGAAGGCCTTTGACAGTGTGACCCACAAGGCCCTGGCAGAAGCAGCACTAGAAGCAGGCATAGACCCCAAGATCCTCAGATACATCATGAAGGGCTACAAGAGACAGGGCACAACTCTGGAGATCGACGGAGCAAGACGCTTGGTGAAGCCATCCAAGGGGGTCAGACAGGGGGATCCCATCTCCCCAATCCTATTCAACCTTGTGATGAACAGGGTGCTGAAGACTCTACCCCAAACGACTGGAATCCAGATGGGCTCAGAAAAGCTGAATCACCTCGCCTTTGCCGATGACGTTGTGTTGCTAGCT